>NC_040032.1:9182120-9216189 GCF_000972845.2 Larimichthys crocea
TCCCCCTTCAGATCTGTTATTGGTTATTAATTTGTTAATCTGTGTTAATTAAAAGGAAGACACGCTGCGTCAGGCCCGGTGTAAATCGGTGTCACCACCGTTAATACGGTTAACTAGCTCCGGAATCAAACCTGCGGCTCTGTCACGTAGACGGTCTTGTCCCCCAGCTGGAGGAAGACCCGGTCCTCTGCGTTGCGTGTTGTGTCCGTCCTCTGCGTGTCTGTGTCCGGCCGGAGCAGCAGCTGGGGCGGGCCGGAGGAGCCGGAGGAGCGGAGCTGAAGCCGAAGCTGCCGCTGTGCAGTCTGCGCAGGCTGCTGCGGATCAGGCGCAGAGTAGCACTTGTGGAAGCGCACCCACAGGTAGACGTAGCACAGCGTGATGAGCATCTTCACGGCGGGAGGGAGGGGGCACCGGGGGCACCGGGGCCGCTCGCCTCGCCATGTACGGGGTTCACAGGGACCCAGTGTTGACATTAGCCGCGGGAGCTAACGGCTACACGGAGGCTCGCTGTTTATTAACGGGTAGTAACGGACGGTGAGAGGCGGAGAGTGGCGCCACCTGTGAGGGGGAGGCTCCAAGAGAGTCAGTCCATTAAGTCCCCTGTTAGCTGGTTGTTAGCCTGTTGTTAGCTTGTGTTAGCTGGTTGTTAGCTTATTAGCTGGTTGTTAGCTTGTTAGCTTGTTGTTAGCTTGTTAGCTGGTTGTTAGCCTGTTGTTAGCTTGTTTTAGCTTGTTAGCTGGTTGTTAACTGGTTGTTAGCTTGTTGTTAGCTTGTTAGCTTGTTGTTAGCTTGTTAGCTGGTTGTTAGCTTGTTAGCTGGTTGTTAGCCTGTTGTTAGCTTGTTTTAGCTTGTTAGCTTGTTTTAGCTTGTTAGCTGGTTGTCATGGATGTTGAAATTAGCTACAGAGACCAAAACTGTTTTTTGTACCAGGCTGTAAACATGTTTATTTCTGCTGTTGGACATTTGGACATGGGGACTTATGGACATTTGGACATGGGGACTTATGGACACTCCGTTGGAGCCTCCCCCTCACAGGTGGCGCCACTCCGCCGCTCACCGTCCGTTACTACCCGGTAATAAACAGCCGAGCCTCCGTGTAGCCGTTAGCTCCCGCGGCTAATGTCAACACTGTGTCCGCTGTGAACCCGCGTACATGGCGAGGCGAGCGGCCCCGGTGCCCCCGGTGCCCCCCTCCTCTCCCGCCGGTTAAGATGCTCATCACGCTGTGCTACGTCTACCTGTGGGTGCGCTTCCACAAGTGCTACTCTGCGCTGATCCGCAGCAGCCTGCGCAGACTGCACAGCGGCAGCTTCGGCTTCAGCCTCCGCTCCTCCGGCTCCTCCGGCCCGGCCTCAGCTGCTGCTCCGGCCGGACACAGACACGCAGAGGACGGACACACACACGCAGAGGACCGGGTCTTCCTCCAGCTGGGGGACAAGACCGTCTACGTGACAGAGCCGCAGGTTTGATTCCGGAGCTAGTTAACACGTAGTTAACGGTGGTGACACCGTATTTACACCGGGCCTGACGCAGCCGTGTCTCTGCTTTTTAATTAACACATGATTAACAAATTAATAACCAATAACAGATCTGAAGGGTGAACTCTTCCACCCTCCGCCTCTCCTACCGGGGACTGTCTCCCAAAGGAAGCCGGGTGAGACGTCCTGAGAGCGGGCTGACGCACAGCCCGGGTCGGTGTTTTTGTGTCTATTGATTTTTTTTATGATTTCATTGATTTTATTCAAAGCTGCAGATTTTATTTGCATATTTGCATAAAGTTGCATAAAGTAAATGAACATTCAGCTTCATTTTATGAACATTTCTGCCTTATTTTTAATATTAATATTTTTAACATTTATGGTCAAAATAACAAAACAATTTTTTTGATTTTAGTCTCTGTGTTTCTGTATTTACCCTCACCACCTCACTAACAGCTCACACATCATCATCACTAACAGTAACAGTGTAACAGCCTCATAGTGTTTAGGAGTCACTGTCTTCTCTCCTGTCTGTCTGTGCTGTCCTCAGGCGTGTGACGACCTCAGCCAGTGGACTGTGCTTTTGGGCTCCTCTCTGCTGTGTCCTCCACCAATAGAGAATATTTCATTCATCATAGAAGCCACAGGACACAGGGCGGGACACTCTGCGCACACATCGAATAAGAAAGTAGGCACCACGAGTAACATGTTGTCCACGCCGTGGTCAGGCTCGTCACAGTCACACCAAGAGTCACCTGTTAACCAATTAACCAATTAACCTGCACGCAAGTTTAAAGGAGACATGTTTTTCCTACACACATATTTGGATATCAGGTGTTGAGCCGGTTGGACTTTAGACTTCCAGCCTGATTCAGGATTTTAAACGGATAATCTGCAGCTGTGACGAACATTGGGTGAAATTTGACAATAAATGTTTGATAGAGTCTTTTTGTCTGGAGCCGATCAGCTGATTAAGTAATTCCTTCAGTTATGTTGACGAGGTCCGGTCCAAGTCTCACTGCTCTGTAACACTGTGGGAGGCTAGAGTAATCACCGTACTAGTACTCTGATTACTCGCTTGACTAACGTGTCACATCGTCTGTTTCATCTTGTTTACATACGTGCACGTGATGACACGCTAAACAAGTTCCTCACTGTCAGACCTGTAATCTAGGAATGCAGATAAACTTAGATACACTGCAGTTCCTCTAACGTCCACCTGAGGCTGGCTCCAGAAGTGAGTCAGTCTCCATGTTAAATTATGTTTGACCCCTAACCCATTCCTTACCTGTGGTGGTTGACCAATCAGAGCAGAAGCGGGCCTTAAAGAGACAGGAGCTAAAACAAAGAGGCGCTGCATCAAATCATGTTAATCTAACGAGCAATCAGCCAAAATAAATATAAAGTAGTAGCATTAAAATATTATTTTATTGTGTGTGTGTGTGTGTGTGTGTGTGTGCAGGTGCTGAAGTGGTCTGACTACTGTCTGCCTCTGGCTCGTAGCCCCGGCCAGCCGTTCAGGGCCGTGGCTCAGGCGAGCGTCGATAACTTCAGTCGTCTCGGGGTGGCTTTTATCGAAGATCGCCTTCACCTGGACAACGGACTTCTGCCTTCAAAGATAGTCCGTATGTCGCCTCTGATAACATGTTACACACCAAACTCTGCAGCTGTGTTTGTTTGTTCAGGCGTTGCTGACACGTTGCACTGATGTTTTTGTACGTTTGTTTTCCCAAAGCTGTCCTCCTCCAAGAATCCACCCTCAGTGAGCTGTTGGAGAAGCAGTGTCCACAGACGTCAAAGCCCGACTCGTTGCTCTGGTTCTGCCGCAGAAACAATGAAGAAGGCGTCGCTCGGCCTCTGACGTGTCGCCTGTCAGTCGATCATCAGCGCCTGCAGTGCCGTAAAGGCAGCCTGCTCCTCGCCCCGGAGCTCAAGAGGAGGCTCGAGGAGCGACGAGGGTCGGAGCCGCTCTGCAGCAAGCCGGATCTGGGACCCACCGGTGACTCGTCGGACCACTCTTTGGGCAGTCATCACCACATGGAGGGCCATGGACACCACCTCCACCTGTCCAGCTGCCACGAGTGCCTGGAGCTGGAGAACAGCACCATCCTGTCTGTGAAATACGCCTCCGCTGAGAACATTCCAGATCTTCCTGACGATAACTCGGTCGGGCTGGACAGCGGGGACGAGACTCTGGATGAGGTCGAACATGATGCCAGCGGGGTTTTGGGTCAAAGCGGCAGATTCGATAGCAAACCACCAAATGTTCTGGTGTACACGGGCGGCTGTCAGGAGCGTTTTCAGGCCGTCCGGCAGCTTTTGTCCGAGTGTATAAACATGGAGAACAACATCATATATCCCCTCTTACCACAGCAGGCTCTGAGCGACCCCTGGCTGGATAACACCAGGCTCCTGGTGCTGGCAGAGGAGGAAACCCTGAACCCTCAGCTCCAGACCCGCTTTCTCACCTACCTGAGTCAGGGCGGCAGAGTGCTGGGCCTGAGCTCCACCCTGTGTCCTGCAGGCCTCTGTCTGGAGGTCAGAGAGAGGCGACACCGGCAGGTCAGCCAGCTGAGCTTCACCCGGGAGGACAGCACCGAGCTGGAACTGAACCTGTTGGCGAGCGGGAAGGTTTACATCAGGGACACTCAGGGTGGAGGGGAGGTGGAGCTGTGGGGCGAGCTGAAAGGAGACACGCCCCATCAGAGAGACATGGTCATAGTCAGGGTGACCCACGAGGCGGACGGAGGGGAGGCCGTCCTCTGTCAGGTAAACACATCCAATGATTTTAAATTCCTTTAAAGTCCCGAAGCACGAGCAGAGAAGAAGGAAACAAGAGTTCAGTCAGCTGCTGTGAAAAGACTCGAACGAGCCTAAAAACTAAACTGACTTAGAGCTAATGTGATTGGACTGAAGCCCAAATTCCACCGGGCTGAAGGCTGAAAAATCAGCGTTAATCAGCTGTAATGTTGTTGTTGTTGTTGTTGTCTGTACGTCTGCATCCAGATGTTTCCACACCTGTAACGTTCTCCCCTCTGACAGGTCCACCTGGAAATCTCTCCTGACTCCACGAATTTGACCACAGAAGCGTTCGATCAGCTGAAAGTCAGCAACGCGCTGCGTTACGAAGTCCTGACGGAGATCCTGACCTCTCTGGGCCTCAGCTGTGAGATAAACCAGACTCCAGCACCGAGCCCAGTCCACCTGCTCGCCACCTCTCAGGTAACATCACCTGAACTCGCCTGTTCAGATGATATTGAGGCTTAAAGTCCTTCTCTGTGTGTCATTCATTCACTCACTGATTGAGCAGATTGTTTTTGTTAAAGTTAATTACATGAGTGCAGATTATTCTGCATAATTCACATGTGGAAACACTTTGGCCTCTTAAACAGATGCAAATATATGAACATGTATGCAGCAGGTCTGTTTACAGAGAGCCAATAATAACGTGAGGGCAGTAAACCAGCCTTTGATCGTCCATCACACTGACTGACTGCAGCCAGCGCCGCTCGCTCTGAGTATTTAAGAACTTTTGGAGAACTTTGAAGTTGCAGCTGCAGCGCCAACAAAAACTGTAGAGAGCGTCCAGCAGAGGGAGATCGCCGCGGGGCTCATCGTGATTACAGCCTGTATGTTTATGGCGTTTACATCTCAGCAGCTTTAAATAGACTTTCTATGGACTATATATAATAAATATAACTACTTACTGCCTAGTCCAGCAGCAGTCAGCCCAGCTCGGCGTCTGTCTTTCAGCCTTTTATTTCACCAAGCTCTCACCAACCACTAAAAGTCAGTCCCACATTTACTCTTGTCCGGCGGCTTCTTGCTCGCTCACTCTCTCCTTTTCTCTTCTTAGCTTCCTCCGTCAGCGTCCTCTTCACTCTCTTCTCCTCTGCCATCATGTACAGCTAACAGCAGCTAACAGACTGAGCTAACATGAGCTAACAGCAGCTAACAGACTGAGCTAACATGAGCTAACAGCAGCTAACAGACTGAGCTAACATGAGCTAACAGACTGAGCTAACATGAGCTAACAGCAGCTAACAGACTGAGCTAACATGAGCTAACAGCAGCTACAGCTGTCAGCAGGTTACTTCACTGTCCATCATAAACTCTGTAAATCACAGAGAGTTGAGGCGGAGCAGCCGGAGGACATCAGAGGGAAAACCAGAAAACATTTCCTCCATAAAATATGATCCAGTTTCACCAGAATCAGTGAAATAGTTGCTGCTGTGTGATGCGTTACGTACTTTCAGCTACCTCAGTTGGCAGTTTGTTGTCTGGTCTTGGTCTCTGGTTAGTTGGTCTTTACTACAACAAAGTCCTTCAGTTTAAGTTTTCACCTCTGATTTGTATAAGTTGAATTTTGAACCTTGAGTTGATCGTCTATTCCTCAAATTCTTCAGTGAGTTCCTCATAATTCCTGATGATCCTCTTCATGGTGAGTTGCACCATCAGGTTCCGTCAGGAGGATTAAAGGTGTGCACAGGTACACACTTGTATGGACGTGTACGGTTGGTAGATTGTGCATCCACTCAAAAACAGCCACAAGGGGGAGTCGGCGCTCCAGGATAAGAAGCAGGGCTCTGATTCGCTCTTTGAAACAGCTCCTGACGTCTCCATTGGCTGCTATGACGTGAAGCTTTCCGTCTTTGGGCACAGATCGGCCCTCCCAGGAAAGAATAATACTAAATTAATATTAGTAGAAGTAGCAGCAGGATTGTAGTTTGTCTTCATTCTTGTGTGTTTGGATTAATGTGTGACCTTTGACCCTGCTGCCCCAGCCACTTTGTCCCAACATGCAGCAGGCTGATGGAAATTTGGGGGCGGCAGAATTGTTTCCAGATTGTTGTGAAGGTGGAGGAGGACAGCTGGTAGCTGTACACCTCAACGCGTCTGAGGAATGAGCTCTTTACTCAGAGTATACGACGCCTGGATCGCGTCCAGTCGTTTTTATTCAGTCTTAAAGTTGTCAGGATGCTTTTGGTCTTGAGTGGATCTTGTTAAGTACGAGGGTGAAAGTTTCCAGCAGGTTGGAAGCTCGTAACGTGAGATAGGGTGTAATCCCGCTGGGGTAAATATGGACAGCTGTTACATTAGTAACAGCCAAACATCAAGCAAGGTCCTGAGAAGGAATGAGATAAGATGAGAGGTTTAATTAATGAATATGGCAGGAAAGAGTTCACTTCACAGATTAGACTCGCAGGTCTTTTTATAAAGGTCCGTATAGGTTTGCATCATTATTAACAAAAGTGGCCCCCAAAAGGAGACAAAGGGGGAGTTAGAGCTGCAAACAAATAAAGAGGCAAGAGGCAAAGAGCTTCACAAAGACAGAAACACAGCATGGAAAATAAAAACCCAGCTTGTAGACCGAAAATAAAAGTTGGTTTTAAGGTACAAACCTTGAAGGCCTCCAGGAGGGTGAGAAGTTTTGAGATTTCGAAGCCAGCATAGAGGTCGTGTGGTCTTGTTTCTTTGACCTTCAGCACCTTTTTTTTAAAACGTGCATTCCACCAAATACGTCAGAACTTTCACTGGATGCTTTGTCATTGAACCTCCACAGGACTGCAAGGATTGTGTGTGTTTTAATAAACTGACAAAAGGAGGCGTGGATTAAAAGAAACATCTCTGTCCTTCTCTGCTCCTCTGACAGGAGGCCAAGGCCACATTCCTGAAATGGCTGCAGACACGTACGAATCAGAACGGCCTCCTTACGTTGCCCAAAGCTTCCCTCAGGATGGTGTCGCATTCAGAGCTGCATTCAGAGGACGAATCTCTGCTGCCCGGCGGCTCTCTGGCTCTGGTCACTGATTCTCCAGAGTGCCAGAGCTCGGAGAAGTTCAGCATGGAAACGTACAGCAAGAACCTGAAGAGCAGCCTGCTGGGGAACACCGTGCTGTACGCCGAGGTCGCCACGTCTACCATGGACCTGTTTGAAGGGTAACACATGTTTAATGTCTGAAACACACTGCACCTCTAAAACACAGTTACCTGGAGTGAGTCACATAAACTAGTTTAGCTTGGTCAAAATATTTAGACTCCCAAGATACTGTGTGGATCTGAACCTGCTGTCATATGGTCAAGACCTCTGAAGTTAGTGGGTCACAATCAAAGGTTGGTTTGAGGGACTTACCCGGCTCTCACTGCCCAGACAGAGGTTGTTTTCTGGGGGGAGTGTTCGCCGAAGAGTCGGCAGGGAGGACTGACTGGCCCAGGGTGACTTTCCACAATAAACTGGTCGATTTCTGTAGCTGTACTGTTTGTTCTTGTTGTTAAATTTAAAAAGCTACAAATGCCACATATTAAAGGGGAAGTTGTGTTTTTTGGGGGTTTTCTGGGGGGAGAGTTCGCCGAAGAGTCGGGAGGGAGGACTGACCCGGTCGCGGTGACTTTTCCACGTCTTTTCTCATACAAGTTACTAAAGACACGACCTACGGCATTATTTTTTGTTACAACAATATTGGTTTCTCACTTAATCAACGTAGACAAACAGAGGGACTTTCCTGGCTGTTTTCTGGGGGAGTGTTCACCGAAGAGTCGGCAGACTGACCGGGTTGCGTCTGTAGCTTCCCTGTGTTGTGTAGTCTGGAGCTCGCGGTGGGCGGCCATCTGCCTCGATCGGTTGAAGGTTACCAGCGGAGCTGTGGACCATGTTTTTACACGTGGGTCCTTCTTTTTCACGTCGGTAATGCGATACGCATTCCAGCCGGCGGTTTCACACGTTTTCTCGCTGATTAACAGCTGGTGGTAAATGTCAAGAAACACACAGACACAGTGCCAACAAAGAGAGCGAAGCCTGCAGGCCAGTAAATATGAATACACGTCTTAAACTTTGAAATGCGTCCGACAAGTTTGTTAGACATCGAATGGAAACAGAAACGTAGAAAAGAGGCAGATTAACGGACTCACGTGAGCACAAACGTACTAAAGGTACAAACGTTTCTGTACATGTGGAGGTTTCCACCTTCACCACCATGACCAAGAAAGTAAAGGGATGTACAGCAGAATGTTAGAGTATTTATGAAACCTGCAAGCTCAGCACACCGAGGTGAGGAGTGATGATACCTTCAGGAGAAGGTAGAGCCTACAGGTGAAACACCTCACACAGCAGCAGACATGTCGAATAAGGCCGACAGTAATGAACACTCATTAATCTGCAGACACAGCTTTATTAGAGAGAGTGCTAAAAACTGCAGTTCCTCTAACGTCCACCTGAGGCTGGCTCCAGCAGTGAGTCAGTCTCCATAAGTCCCCATGTCCAAATGTCCAACTTCACAGCAGAAATAAACATGTTTACAGCCTGGTACAAAAAACAGTTTTGGTCTCTGTAGCTAATTTCCCCGTTCATGACAACTGTACTGAGGGTGAATTTATATACAACTCACCTGTTCACATTATATATTAAGGCTTAAAGTTATGCAGGATTAAGAGCGTGGACGCTTTGATTGACAGGTGGGTGTGGTCACAGGTGGTTTGTTTTCAGCTTCACCTCAGGTTCGCTGATGATCCACGTCTTTGCCGATTGGTAGATTAGAAGAATCTCTCCGCTCTGCCGCCTCAAACAGCACAGAGCAGATCGAGTTGACAGGAAGCCAGACATAGAAATAACAAAGAGAACCAAGTCGCTTTTCAAAATAAAACACCCTGTACAAACTCCAGATCGGACAAAAGAGAAACAGATCAACTATGTATCTGTTTATTGACCGAATTCATCGCTGCATCAGAGACATCGTCACCAGCCAAGTGAAAGAAAAGGTAGCAACACAGCATGAAAGCCCTGCAATGAGTCCAGCGTGTGTGTGTGTGTGTGTGTGTGTGTGTGTGTGTGTGTGTACACATGTTGGGGTAGGAGGGTAGACAGGCTGGAACTAATTTAATGCCTAAGTGACCTCACTGCAGCGAGGCAAGTTGCACCTAATAGACTTCTTTGTCTGCGTCCACACATGTGAGTAAAAGTGGCTGTTGAGCAGGTCGATCCGGTGGCAGGTGGGAGCAATTAAAACTGTCATAAAGTTTGAAAAATGGATCGTGGAGCAGCGCTGAGCTGATTGGAACAGACAGTGTTGTCATTGAGGTTATACAAAAACTAAAGCGTGGTGAGCGAGCGGGCCGTGTAACCCCCGAACCTGCTGCTGCAGTTTGATTTCACTGCTAATGTTTGAGTTTCCAGATGTCCCCCCGGAGCAGCCTTGATTAATGTTATTATTAAGGAATGCTTGTTATATTTCTTCAAGCATTTGTGTTAAGTATTCAGTCTAATACTGAATATTTGCAGAGAGAGTCGAAGCTGACAGACTTTAAGCAGCGTTAGAGGAGAGCTAAGCTCGGTGTTCACGCTTTCTTTCAGTAAAACACTTTAAACTTTCAGTGTTTGGTGGTAAAGTCTGTATAAAAACACATTAAATATGTTGTAAAAAGACTTTGAACGACATATAATGTGGATTTTTGTGGGCGGTCCTTAAAGGGTGGCTCGATGACACGCTGAGGCCGCCCTGAGCAGAGAGATTTCAGAGTGTTTCAGTTACTTGTTGATATTTTTAATCATTTAAATTTGGCTGCGTGGTTAATGACACTTTCTTCTTTGGTCTGACAAACTCAAAACACGTTTAAAAGTTTTTTTTTAAGTGGCTAGAATGTCAGAAATGGAATATAACCATGTTTTAGTTATTATATTTTTATTACCTCAGGATGAGTCTGTCCTCTTTCACGTGTCTGTTATGTTTCTACAAATCCAGACGCGATGAATCGAACGCTCTAGATCGTTTTATGTCTCCACCGTAGTTTATCCTTTATGCTCGGAACAGGAGGGTGAGGCGAGCAGTATTCAGTTGGTTGCAACTACTAAATCCTACACACTGCACCTTTTTAAAGCAATGACGGACTGTCGTTTATTAGCCATAACATGGATCACGGAGGGTCAACCGATTGCCAACGCCACGTCTTTGCAGGCTGATGTTTCTCCGCTCTGATTGGACAAAATTCATCCACGTGACATTAACCAGACTGACTCGCGTGTTCCCTTTTTATTCGGCCTCGGTCTGCACACACCGTGACGTTTGCTGATACAGTCCAGAATTTACAGTCTGGTCCCGAGCAATGACGTCACGTCATGACATCACTGTTGTGAAGCTCAGTGTGGCGCTGGCCGCCTTCCAGGTCATCTGAAAATCAGCAAAGACGTGATCCAGAGGCTGCAAAGCACCTCTCAACTATGACACAGCCTCCACCGAGCTTCACAGTTTGGAAGATTTCCGTGCACATGGTGATGAATGGATCTTTATTATCGTCTCATTTGAAAGTTTCGAATAGTCAAACAGACGATGAGTTTCAGTCCTTTGAAACATCGACGAGATCCTGAGAACAAATAAAGCGTTAAGACGGGATTTAACGGACAGAGGGAGTTCATCTAAAGACGGAGCGTCTCCCTGAACCTGAAGATGATGAAAACAGCGGTTCATCCACTCGAAGCCGAGGCTCAGCGGTCGGCAGACTTTGTGTTTGTTCAGGGAATTAATGCTTTGTTTGGAGGGAGCGTTAATAAAATCAGTTTTCTCAGCAGGTCACACCAAACTGGGATCTCAGACGGAGATGCAGAGGATGGAGCGAGTTATTAAAGACGAGTTAGAGGAGAAGGTTACAAAAGTTACTGATTACTAGTTACTGAGCGTGTCTTTGTACTCAGACGTATCCTGTTATACCGATGGTAGTATTTTATTGCAGTACTCGTGACCTCAGTGTGAAACTGGATGTGCTCGATGTGATACTTGAATAATAATGAATAAGTGTTTGTGTGGCTGTTTGTATCTAGGCAACATTTAATCACTGCGAGCTTCGTTAAAGTTTTCATCTCATCGACCTCACGCCGTGCTGGGGGCCGTCGGCCTGAGACAGTTTTAAATGAGTCAGGTTGAGTTGTAATGTTGTCTCAGGTTATTTGTTGGGTGACGTTCGTCTACCTGAGTCTGACTCGCAGTTTTCTTCTTCGGTGGTCTGTGTGGAGTTCGTCTTCAGGTTCAGAGAAGAAGGGCGACCTGTTGACCAGGTCAGGGAGTCAAGGTGACACTCACAGGAAGTGACCCGGGGATACGACTTCACAGTAAAAGTACAAAAATTCATCCGCGGTCCAAAAGTACACAACACAAATATAATATACAACACACAGATACTATTTTTATATATGTGGTTACATTGAAGTGTAACTATTATTATTACTGTTCACAGAAGTAATTAAATATAAATATTAAATATAAATATACTTCTTAAAATCTAAATATCTAGAAGAGTTAAAATAGTTTTTAATGTTTGAATTTAATGATGCAGAATTACAAAGTACGGCCTCAAAAACTTTAGCAAACAAAAATCTAGTTTTTATTTTTACAATATATTAATACATGAAATAAACAACTTCTACGTCATTTACTGATGAATTTATTTTAACTTCAGCGTCATCAAACAAACTGTTAAAATAAATAAATATTAATTTAACAGAGAAACTTCAGAACACACAAACAGACACGAGGAAATGTGTCGTCACATAAAGTCTTTAATAAAAATCACTTTAAACATTTGAAGCATTAAAACATTAAATTTGTTTCTTTCAGGTAAATTTCAACAATTAAATGTGTCACTGCAGAACAGGTAGCAAAAATGAGAACAGCACAAATAATCCTAAAAATAAATAAAATTAAAAATATATGTAGACAAAACATTAAAATAATTACAAACGATGTTTTATTTTATAATAATATAGAATATTTTTTTGATTAATTGTTTGAATATTGTGAAAAATCCAAAATCTGAGTCTAAGATGTTTTAAACACGAATTCTAATGAATCCAGTTTTAAATAATAAATAACGTCACTGACTAATTTTCTGCCGACGAATTATTAATTTACCGACTAACAGTTTCAGTAATTATCAACGAAATTATCATTTATCAGCATTACAGTTACGTATATTTAATTACATCGTTCATATCTGCTCAAACTCTCATTTAACTTCGTTATTTCCTGATAATTGACTCTGAGTGTTACCAACAGTGTGTGTGTGTTTAGTGATAGTTAACTGTGTGTGTGTGTGTGTGTGTGTGTGTGTGTGTGTGTGTGTCTCCTTGTGAAAAGGTCGGGATAAGAGGCGATGGGGTTTTTCTAACACCACTTGGCCGCTCCGGAGAGCATAATGATTCTTTTCCTGCTCTGCTGAACTTGATCCCTGCGCCTCGAGCAACACACTTCCTACTTGTTGATTTTCTCTTGTAAGAGCTTCAAGCTCAGACGTGAAAACCCAAGGGCCCAATTGTATCACTACCTCCACCTCCTCCACCTCCTCCACCTCCACCGCGCCTTTATTCCGCCCTCAAAGAAAGAGATGCATAAAGAAAGTTTAATTCATTTGATTTCCTCTTCCACTCGCTCGTACAAACTCTGTTTCCGTGCTGTCTGCACATGTGGAAAGTATTTTTGGCGTTGACCCAGTTTCATCTGTCTAACAGTCACTTACTTTCATAATTCAAAAATTGCATCTTGAGTGACTGCGAGTCTCATAAATACAGTAAGTGCAGTGTAACGCCGTCATGCTCGGGACATTTGAATAGAAAAACAAGCCTAACAAGGGACTCTTCTGCTTAAAGCTGTTCCAGTTGTCGGGCAAACGCTCCGGCAATCACTGTTTGTTTTGACAAGCAATCCAATATCCAAACTGACACTGTATGGAATTAGAGTCCCGCTTCCTGTGAAAAACACAAACCACAGGACATACACAAGACTCGGTGCAGGCGAAAATGGATTCCTCGTCGCTGTGGCAATAGGTTCGACCATAAAAATCAAATTGGCCCAATTGACCTTGCATGCTCCACCTGCAATTATAAAAGATTGTAAGCAGATGCCTAAACGTCCTCATTTCTTATTCTGGAGAACATATGGTGCAGTGTTTGACTGTCTAGTGGAAGGTATGTTATACTCCAGAGCCCTGAGCCCGACGCAGGGAAGGGCCACGAAGTCCAATGTATGGTCCAGAGCGTGCAGACTGCAGCAGCCTGTCAGCACGAGGTTTCATTTAAACTACATTTAATACAAGGAAAAGAAAACCAGAGGATTTGTCCTGATGCCAATGTTCATATGGATTATATTTTTTACAATTTACGTCCTGTCCGCTGCATTAAAGAGTCGGTTGGACGTTATTTTCATAGGTTGGTTATTGTTTCTATCCAGTTCTAACGTTAAACTCACCATAGGCCAAGAAACACGATGAGTACATGGACCCTCCGAGGCTTAGGAACCTGCAAACAGCTTCAACAAATTTAAATCATCGTTTGTGAGAACATTGTCTCGATGTGGGTGGCAGCCAGTAGCTCTGAACACTTCCCTCTGTTTTTAGTGTCTTGTTTACACTCGAGAGCAGTTCTTAGGTGGAAAGACCAGAGATCTCTGCTCGAGTGAGGAAGAGACGGTGATGCCTGAAGACAAAGCAAATCACCCATCTTTATATTCCACGCCCACTCATCAATAACGGTGTCAACCCACTCCGATTCTTCTATATTTAGATTTCCTGATTGCCTCTTTTTACATATCCAGAAACCATAATTTACGATGTCAGGCCCCACCCTTGGACGAGGATTTGTATCCGTCTGATTCAGGACTTTACACAAGCCTGCAGCCCCTCAGGGCATTGGTTCAAGTCCCTTTTACCTTTTTCTTTAAAGTCTGATGTCGTCACTTTGGCTCAGGGGAACTTTTTGAGTGTCTGACACCATTATTTCTGTTTTCAGACTACATTTATGGTTCCCAAGTTACATGCGATAGTGTTAATAAATGTTTTTAACAACCAGTGCAAATATATGTGACAATATAATTATGTAAACTCAACAACTGGTAACTGCTGATAACCCTAAATGTTGTAAATGTAAATGTTGTTGCTGTAAATTTTTATTTTTAGACGTCTGGCATCGCTGTCGGCATCATTGCCTCTATGTGGTGTTTTATTTTCTGCCTACCGGAGGCTGTGATGCAAACTGGACGTTTCAAGGTGTGTAGTCAGTCTAATGGATGAAGTGTATCGCCGCCCAGAACCTCTGCCAAACCCGACCGGCCGAGTCCAGACGAGCAGTCAGCCATCAAAAGCAAGGTCATTCACGGGTGCCTCAGCTGCCCCGCGGTAATGGAGCAGCCCTCTCTCATTGATCACTTCCAATAGTGCTATTTGGAAATGATAATTTCTGCTGTCCCTCCGTAAACAGGATTAGCTCAATTAATCACATTTACAGATTAGTTTGTCCTCTCGTATTGATCATCCCTTCGGTGGCGCTGAGTGATCAATGCAAACACGCTTATGCACGGCCAATCCTGTTTCCAAAATGACAGAGCTAATCTTTTAATCTGAGATATTTTAATCCGGGAAGTGAGAGGGATTTTTTGGGGGAGGGGGTGGTTGGGAGATAAATGGCTTTCAGAGAAATGATATCTTAACTCAGCGCGTCGAAATGCGACGGCGTTTTAGTAGTTAGATTATGTATACGTTGGGAAATGTGATGGTTGAATCTGTTTAATTGAATCTTAGGATGTTTATTTCTGAGGTGACAGCTTGACTGACAGTCCTTTGGTGTGAAGACCGAGCTGATCGCAGCCTTTGATCGTCGGTCCTCCTCCGACCTTCTTGCCTGGAGGACTCGGCTGGTGGCCGTTTATCCTCCCTGACCTGCTCTGACCTCTGTGGCTTAAGCTGCTCCCTAAAACAAAGAGTCCTGAGCGGGGATTTAGAGGCCCGGGCTCTTCATCATCAGCTGGACGATTCCTCCTCTCTCTATCTGTCAAACATGCTACTTTGTACGTCTTTGTCGTGGGCTTGTTGGACGACAATGGTGACGCAGTGATCCGAGGAGATGAAATGGATCTGAGAGAAACCCACAGAGGGAGGGTGGCTCACATAACTACCTTTTTCTTCCTGTTGCATGGCTGCACACTTTGCTGCGACTGCTGTCGAGCTGCAGATCCACAGATTGCTCCGTCATAAAAGCAATAAGACGAGATGAGGCAGGCTTTATTGATCCACACCGGGGAATTGGGGTTACAGTATATACAAGGTGGATCAGAAAAATACTCAGCGTATGAAAGGAGTCTCAACGAGTCTTCATTGAGTTCATCCATCCCGTGTGATGGCGTTTTATCTGAATCTGGGTTTATGAGTTGCTGCTCTCAACCTCTGCCGACTCTCGTAGACCACCCTCGGCTGCATGTCGCCCGCTCTCAGGGAGCTAATTGCCCCTCACACTTCCTCTGAGTCGGTGTTATTAGGTGACCTGAACTGGGGCATGCTCAATCCTCCACAATTCTGTGCAACTTCAACTCGGAGGCTCTAAATCTGTCCCAGATTGCTGTTGCCGCAGATTTAATACGAGGTCTGTGGAGAACAGAGCACTAATTGATGTAATTCTCACCAACGTGCCAGCCGAGTTCACATGTGCAATGTTTTTTCTGCTGAGGAACTAATGATAGACGGCCCCCTGGTTTGTTTTGAGCCTGTGATGAAAGCTCAGATATATCCGACACTTACGCCAACGCAACGTGTTAAAAATGTAACGAAGTTCTCAGAGAAGTCTTCTGCTGATCTGTCCGGTCGGAGTAGGGACACCCTCAGTGCGCTTAAGCTGATTTACCGCCGACTAACTTTGCATCACAAAAGCAGAAAGGCCGGCTCTCACAATCTTTGTTCACCAGCCAATACAGAGAGGTTGGCTCGGGTCACTGGATCAGCTTTAATTGCATTTGGAGATGAGCGAACGGGCAGACAGAGAAAAACAGTTTGTGGTCGTAACACACTGCTGACACTCACAGCGACTCTAAACAAACCGATGAAATAATCAACTAATTGTGTAAATTCTAGAGGACAGCTGTACTCGAGTATTTGTTCTGATTACATTACTTATGAGGTGACAACTTGGCATCAACCAGGTCCCCAGCAGCAGCTGATCTCACTGCCTAGTCCAGCAGCAGTCAGCCCAGCTCGGCGTCTGTCTTTCAGCCTTTTATTTCACCAAGCTCTCACCAACCACTAAAAGTCAGTCCCACATTTACTCTTGTCCGGCGGCTTCTTGCTCGCTCACTCTCTCCTTTTCTCTTCTTAGCTTCCTCCGTCAGCGTCCTCTTCACTCTCTTCTCCTCTGCCATCATGTCCATAGAAGCTGCTAGCCACCTCTTCTTCTTCTTATTCATCCCGGTGGTCCAAACCTCCTGTGGTACAAACACTAACACTCCCTCAGTGCTATGAGCTCACAGGCCGGGCAGCCTGGCTAACAGACTGAGCTAACAGCAGCTAACATGAGCTAACAGCGGCTAACAAGCTGAGCTAACATGAGCTAACAGCAGCTAACATGAGCTAACAGCAGCTAACATGAGCTAACAGCAGCTAACATGAGCTAACAGCAGCTAACAGACTGAGCTAACATGAGCTAACAGCAGCTAACAAACCGAGCTAACATGAGCTAACAGCAGCTAACAGACTGAGCTAACATGAACTAACAGCAGCTAACAGACTGAGCTAACATGAGCTAACAGCAGCTAACAAACTGAGCTAACATGAGCTAACAGCAGCTAACAGACTGAGCTAACATGAGCTAACAGCAGCTACAGCTGTCAGCAGTTTACTTCACTGTCCATCATAAACTCTGTAAATCACAGAGAGTTGAGGCGGAGCAGCCGGAGGACATCAGAGGGAAAACCAGAAAACATTTCCTCCATAAAATATGATCCAGTTTCACCAGAACCAGTGAAATAGTTGCTGCTGGGTGACTTCGTTGGGGCGTGACGTCTCTTCTGTTTTTGTCTCCCTTCAGGTTGAATCTGCACTTACCGAAGGACGTCGGCTTAATAATCGTAGCTGCTCGTCAGACTCAGGGCAGAGGTCGGTGCTCCAGCGTTACACTATGTATTGAACTTGCATTATTTGTGTATTTTCAGCGTCTCCTTTGTTTGTTTGCTGCTGCAGGTCGGGGCAGGAACGCCTGGCTCAGCCCTGTCGGCTGTGCCATGTTCACTCTGGGGGTCCAGGTGGAGCTGGGCTCCAGGCTCGGGCAGAGGATTCCCTTCCTGCAGCACCTGGCTGCTCTGGCAGTGGTGGAGGCTGTTCGCACACTTCCTGGATACGAGGTACCGACCCACACGTCTTTATCTACTTCTGTACTCGTCTGTGTTTCAGTCCTGGGTTAGGGTTAGAACAGATGTTATAAACAGACTCTCTCTTCATCAGGACATCGACCTGAGGGTGAAGTGGCCCAATGACATCTACTACAGCAACCTCATGAAGCTCGGAGGAGTGCTGGTGACTTCCACTGTGCTTGGATCAACATTTCATCTGCTCATAGGTAACAACAGTCTTCAGCTTCATGATGGGGACTCGTCAGACCACAGGACAGTTTTCCACTTCACCTCAGTCCACCTTAAATTACCTTAAATAAGTCTGAGCTGTCACTTGTGGTTTCTGGTGCCATCAGGAGAAGTTGTCCTGTCATGAGTGGTAGTAACATCCTCCGTGATGTGTCTCTGCAGGCTGTGGCTTCAGCGTGACCAACACAAACCCGACAGTGTGCATCAACGATCTGGTCCATCGGCACAACGTGCAGAATAACTGCAGCCTGCAGCCGCTCAGCTCCGCTCAGCTCATCGCTCGGACTGTCAGCTGCCTCGAGGCGCTGATCAGCAGCTTTCAGCAGGGAGGCCCGGACGCCGTCCTGCCCACCTACTACAAGAGATGGCTCCACAGGTATGACCCCACTGTATGACTCCACACAGATATATCTAATAATAATAATATCCTGATCTGTCGCTGTCTGCTTTGACCTCAGCGGGACTCGGGTGCGTCTCTGGAGCGAGGACGGACTCGAGGCTGACGTGGTTGGTCTGGACCAAAACGGCTTCCTCCAGGTGCACAGTAAGGAGCAGGGCGTGGTCTCTCTGGAGCCCGACGGGAACTCCTTCGACATGATGAAGAACCTCGTGGTCACCAAACAGCGTTAAGAAATCGCCGCCGTCTCTTTCAGCGTGAGTTACTTCGTCTGACAGGAAACCTTAACGATATAAATGTAGCAGGATTTTCTAATTAATGCTAAAATAATCATTCTATGTGTCACAGTGGAAGTTTTGCTGAGCAGACACATTTCTACTAGTTGGAGTGATTAGTTGGAGTTCACATAAATCTGTTTGATCACGAGCTGCTGGTTTGGGACCACATATTCAAACCATTCTCTAAAACTCCTGCAGTTTTTGGGACCAATGAATCTGATTATCTGACTTGATTTCCATGAGAACTGTAATCGTGTTGCTAATTTCAGCAAAATAAAGATTTCCACAGAAAAAAAGTCTCATCGTGTTACAGACATTTGATTCAGACAAACACGTGACCGTCCATCGCGCTTCCTAGAAATATAAAAAACAAAACATGCTCAGATTTTTCCTGCCCCTAACTGTTTTCACATTCAGATCAGAAAATACTCGAGTACAGCTGAAGATACAATCATAAGAAACGAGAGACAACGTTGATTTAATCATTTCATTTTAATTTTTTTTACATATGTAGCCGACACTTAAAGTATAAAGTTTGATAATGACGTCGTATATATGAAATTACATGAGAGGGGATTTATTATTGTGATTCATTACATCACGTTATTGTTTTGATGTGAGACAACATGAAGAAGAGAAAAAAAAAGGTCCGATTATCAGACACAGAACCAACAGAACCAACATGTCTGGAGATGTGGAAACAAAGTGAACGAACGTTTCAGTCGACTCTGCTTCACGTCGAGTTCAGGTTCTTGTTTTAACGGATCGAGCCCGGCAGGGTCGGGAGGTCTGCTCCAACCTCCAACACTGTTTAAAGCTCGTTTATTCAAACTGGACTTTTCTTTTATTGTTGGATGTTTCTTCTTCTTCTTCTTCTTCTTCTTTAACAGTTTGTGGCCTCGCTCTATGAAAGGTGCTCTGTAGTTTAGTATGCTGCTCACTCTATTGCACTGTATTCTGAGCGTGTTAATGCCTGATAGATGATTTAAGTTACACAATAAATATATAATATTGAATAAATAGTGCATTTAAAGAAAATGATCAGTCCAAATTAAGTTTGTTCGCCTGTTAAATAAAAACGGGATTAAGAGCTGTTGTAACCTGAGGCTTGTTATTGCTGCAGCGTGTCACAGTTACACGACGTAAAACTCATTTATTTTGTTAAAGATGTTTCTGACCCTCACAGGCTGCCTGAGATCATTGCACACGTCTATAAATATAAATCTCACTTCACTAACTTGGATATCTGCGTGTATGGAAATGTATATGTGATACAAACTCTTTTTTTTTTTTGGTTTAATAATAATAAAAGTTAATAAAGTTCCTGCTGAAGCTGAGTTTGCATTAACAAACGTGTTCAGGTTACAGCTGCGATGTCAAACAGGAAGTCTTTTCAGACGGAGGGCGACTCACTCGGATCCTCGTGAACAGACCGATAAGAACATCGTGTAAAGTGACGAGATTTAGATAACTTGAGTTAACCGAGTTAGTTGACTGTCCGTTTTCTTTCACTTATCCGGGGTCGGGTAGCGGTGGCAGCATTTCTAGAAACGCAACCCCAGCTCCTCCTGGAGGATCCCGAGGCATTCCCAAACTAGATGGTCTATGTCGTCCCTCCATCGAGTTCTGGGGTCTCCTACCAGTTGGATGTGCTCTGTTCACCTCCAAAGGAAGGTGCCCAGGACGTCCTAACCACCTCAGCTGGCTCGTAAGGAGCAGCCGCTCTACCCCGAGCTCCCTCCGGATGTCCGAGCTCTTCACCCTATCTCTAAGGCTGAGCCCGGGTTAGTTGACCAATCACAGGTCAATGATGCCAACCACAGACCGTTATTGTTGATAGCTAAATTTAGCTAAATAATCTTGCACTGTGTCTCAATTCGCCTATTTCCAGACTTACTGGAAGGAAGGAAGCTGCTGGAGCTGAAGAGGTTGATGTGCATACCTCAGTATACAAATGTAAGGTTGTACACGTTTTATTTTTATATTTAGGAGGTCAAACGTTGGTGCTAATGCTCTGCATGGTTACAAGAAAAAGTGGATCTGAACTGAGACATAGCTGTACATCCAGTCTCCTTCCTGTTGATGTCCCGATAACGCACAAACCTCCAAGATCGGTCGCTCATCATGGTGGTCAGTGCCTGACAAGTGCGTTGCTTAGAAACCGAGTTTCACGTGATCGCGCCTGCCTCTCTTTGAAAAGGCGAGTCAGTCGCTCCCCGTCTGAAAAGACCATTGAATGAAGAAGACGAGTGACCCTCCCGAAGGAGTTCTGGTCTAAGAGTTTCCTGAGGGTCTGTCCTGGTCACCTCTCGTTTGTGATAATGACAGACGTGCTGATGTAATGTGGGATCTCTGCTTGGCTCTCGGGGGACGAGCTGGAGCTGGGGCTCTGGCTGGTGTAGGAGGCCATCTCTTTACCGTGGCAGGTGTAGCTGTCTGTTAGATGGTTCAGCGTGGAGAAAGGGTGAGCTTTGATACAACTGTGTTTGCTCAAGACTTTATGAAAGTTCAAAGACACATATGGAGCGTGGGCTGGAAGTCCAACCCCGACATCGGTCAACGTTCTCCGGTCGTCCTCAGCAGCTCTGGGCTGCAGCTCTGCTCCGTGGCCGTCAGCAGGTTGTGTGTATGCGGCTGGGTGGATGTAGGGAGCCTCCATCATACCCAGCCTCCTCCCTACAGGGAGAGGCTGACCCACGCTGTGCAGCAAGCCACCCTGCTCACCTTTACCCAGAACCAGGCCACTGAGCAAAGGACTGGCCAGGACCCGGTCACCTTGAAGACCCTCGGCACCTTTCGTATTATGCCGGACATCCTGGCTGACAGGCTTAACGTCCTTGATGGCACGGGATCGGGGGTTTGGACAAACTTCAGACATCTTGCTGTGGAAGAGCATGTGATGGTCGTAAGGTTCTTCCTTCAGTCTGCTGGAAGGATGATGGTAGATCTCAGCAGGGTACCGACGGTCAGCTGCCAGCATGGAGCCTGATGAGGAGAACAAGATTCAGGTGGTGAGATTGAACCAGAACTTCTACTGAAAGTAGATGTGATCTGTCTAAGATGAGGGGTGGAAGGTCACGGACACTCAGTGTTGGTTTTGGGCTTTGTCCCTTGCGTGAAGAATGATATTCTGGATTGTAGATAGAATTCATTCAAACTGTGTGTTGACAAACTTAAACTGTTGGACTGTTTGCACCTCAGCAACCCATGAAGAAGATGATTTGTTGATTTACAGGAAACACCAGCTCCACCACCTGAGGGTGGATATTTTGGACAGGTATGACTACTCTTAATGAGGAGTGACCTAAACTGTGTCAGATAAAGAGTATACCTGAGTACTTGTTGGGTACTGCTGGGCTGTTGATGTTCCACCCAACAGAATCTCTGCTGTGCAGGGAGCCGATGATTTGCTGAGTCAGCTGAGAGGACGGACCTGAGCTTTGCGGCTGACTCTGTTTGTAGGGGTGGTGGTGGTGGTGGGTCAGATTGTAAGTGGGGCTGCAGGACTCCTGGCCTCCTTCAGGACTTAAGCTGGAGCTCTTCTCCCTGCAGGGGGCTGCTGGGTACAGGGACCTCTCCTTCCACAGCCCCCTCTGTGGCGAGCAGCTCGAGTGGTCCGACTGGAAGTGGCTGGTGGTCTGCTGCTATGAAGAAACAAAGATGGGTTTAGTGACGGAGGGTTTACTGTTGATCCACACTGACAGCTGTAGCTGCTGTTAGCTCAGTTCGTCAGCTTGGCCCGTCGCTCTGAGCTCACCGCCAAGCTGACGGACTGAGTGTTTGTACCAACAGGCGTTAAGGACTACCAGGAAGCCGCCGGACAAGAGTAAATGTGGGACTGACTTTTAGTGGTTGGTGAGAGCTTGGTGAAATAAAAGGCTGAAAGACAGACGCCGAGCTGGGCTGACTGCTGCTGGACTAGTCAGTGATATTAACTTGGCTGGTAGCAAAGTTGTGACCTCAGAAGTAACGTAATCAGAACAAATACTCGAGTACAGCTGAACATATTTACCACAGTGGGATCACACTCTGACTAGGGATGTAACGATGCATCGTGACACGATTAAAAATCGGTACGAATGCGTGACGACTCGCATCGGTTGACAGAAAAAATGAATCGCGATTCTTGGCGAATGGGAACCCGCACAGCGCGTGCTCACTGGTCAAACAGGCTTCCCGGCGCGTTGCATGAGCGTGGCGTGTTTGGTCCGTCCTGCACGCGACTTCAAACCCACCGGGAGTGTTTCAGAAGCGAGCGCTTAGCCCGCCAGACTTTGTTTACTTGCTCAGATTTGGACATTTTCCCGGTGTGTGTTCTTCTAAACATGCTTCTACATCTGTAAATATGTTACGTAGTTAATTCGTTTTGCTTTTGTCTGTTTTTACAACCGGCAAGTTTGTATGGGGTATTTTATTTTGAAAATTCACCGGATTCTCTTTGCTTTTTCTGTGCCTGGCTCTCGCCCGCTCGAGGTGCTCTGTGGAAATTGACGCGTGCTGCTCGCTTTTTATTTTATTATTATGTACAAAACTTACCAGCCACATTGGCTGATGATCAAAAAAGTTAATTTAGAGCCCTGGTTACGCCACCTGGTGAGCGAACACTGCACATCACAGTTTACACTTTTTATAAGAACACAAACTGTTTGAGAGTTTCTGTAAAGAAAGATTTTTTTCCTACAAATAAAAAGTATAATAAATATAATAATTTTATTTGGTCATAATTTGTCTGTAGCTCATTTTGATTTTTTAAAAATCGTATCGTGAACAAAAAATCGTGACTCGAATCGAGTCGTGAGTCGAGTGTATCGTTACATCCCTAACTCTGACACTGACTTCTCACCTCTGGATATGGAGCCGCTCTCACTTTGGTTTTCATCTTCACTGTTTTTGTTCGGAGTTGTTTGTGGCGGTCGTGAGATGAAGGCAGACTGAGGACGGGTTTAGTGGCTCGACTCTGGTCTTCAGATAACTGCAGCTCCTTGCACTCGATGTCGCTGCGCACAGACGGACATACAGGAACACACTGTGCATCTTTGTATTGGTTCAACTGGAGGTTTTACACGGAGTATTATGGATGGAGGGGGTGGTGACTCACGTGAGGACGTAGTTCACGCTGACGATACAGTGAGGTCTGGAGGAACGGCTGTTGTGGACGATGGTGGCGTAGCTCTGCACCCACACCCAGCCACCATGCTTTGATAACATGCGGTAGTACTTAGTGGTGACCTGCCCTTTCACCAGCACTGCAGGGAAAACAAGGAAACATGGTCAGACCTGACAGGAGACCCTCAGGACTCCATACACAGGGTATGTTGTTATAACCAGCTCTGCGTCAGTCATTCAAAGAAGCTGCAATTTTCCACTGACTGGAACTTTAAACCTAAAATAACTAGTTTGTTTCGGGAAATCTCAATCGTGACATAAAGTGACTAAACTCTGACTGAGTGAGGTTAAAAAGACGGGCACTCTCACGTTCATGTAACTGTCTGTAGTTTTAGAAATATCTGGGTTTCACTCACTTCGACTTACCACCCACAAGATTTCGAGTACTCACATAGATGGTGAGCGTAGCGTAGATGGAAGACGTCACAGGTGTGGACGTGGTGGTACAGAGTCTTCTCGATCAGGTCCTGAGGCTCG
The DNA here is from genome assembly GCF_000972845.2 of Larimichthys crocea. NCBI lineage: Eukaryota > Metazoa > Chordata > Actinopteri > Sciaenidae > Larimichthys > Larimichthys crocea. Next base: position 9,206,293 of record NC_040032.1, read on the forward strand.
TAGCCGGTCAGATCTGCCACCCTGGCTCCAGCACAGAGGAGAGACAGTCAGGGGTTGATGTTGGAAGCACAGCGTAACGTCCACGTATTTTAAAACAGCAGTTTGATTATAGTTACACTGTCAAAGATTGGTCTGACATGCAGAGTTTCTCACAGAAATCAAGTAAAATATTCTGCACAAGTATTTTTCATATAAAGTCAATGGACTTTATCTTCCACACGTGGCGTCTCTCCTACCTCGTGTCCAGGAAAATGAGTTTGAAGTCCAGGCTGGCCCGGAACATGAACATGTTGCTGTGCAGTTTGATCTCGGTGATGCCGCTCGGCGGCAGCGAGTGACCGACCGCCACCAGACCCACAGTCTGATAACAGGATTCATACAGCGCCACGTCCATCATGTACTGACGCACCTTCAGGTAGCCGCTGCAGTGGATGACCTGGAAAACAAGAGCATGAAAGTAATCTGATTACATGTTTTACAAGCAATCCAACCACTATGCAACTACTGTATCACCGGCCAACCGACCTTATATCCTCCACAGGTCAGTCCTGCATTTCGTTTGGCGAGAACACATTTCATCCTCAAGAAGAAGGAGCGCTCGATTTCGTACTCTGCAGCACAAACAAACACATGTTATAGTATAGTGTAGTTTTTATATTTTTACATCAGACCAGTGAAGTCCACTTTACCTAACAACGGTAACCTGTCTGCCACCGCAACACCAAACCCAAGAAACTGTTGCACAATGTCTGGAGTCTTTCCAGAGGTTGTATGAAATCTCTTGACCCGTGTTCATGTGTACATTTAAATGTATTCATTTGGCAGACACTTGAAGTACAATCCAAGCCACAACCAAGTCCACATTTCTTCTCCTGAGGTCGGACAATCATGGCATGTGAAACATACTTTACATACTGACTTTTAGACCACCCAGAAAATTAACGAGGTACAGCGACTGAAGCCGGATATGCTGAGATCTTTCTTTCTTTCTTTAGACCCTACCTGCTAAACAAACATCTTTTAAACTCCAAATCACCGAATCATCATGACACCATCTTCTCTTGACAGACAACCCTGATCCATGAAAGTAGGGACGCTCTCCACAGTCCAAAGATAAAATATTTAATGTTGCAACCCGTTTTAAAAGAGAGTTGGACAGGAGCAACTAAAGATGGGGAATGTTGGTGAACTTAAAAACAAAAACTGTTTGTTGTTACAATCCAGAATATTCAAAGATTCAGAGAATCAGAGAAATCTCTGAACGTACGACGCAAGGTCCAAAATCAACACTGAATGTCCGTGACCTCCGACCCCTCATAACATAAACACAGTTCATCTCTGCATCTACAGATGAAGTTCAGACTCGACCATGCAAAGACAGATATCAACAACATCCAGAAACACTGCACACTTCTGGACCAGAACATCTGAGCCCGACTGACGGGAAATCGTGGACTGACGAGAGTTTTTGGACGTCCTGTCCCGCGAGCGAGATTAATTTCAAACCCAAACTTTTTTGGACTCTGATTGTAATCACAGAGATCAGCAATCATCTAAAAAAACAAAGTTTTGTTTTCCCATCACAGTCTCCACATTAACCTATAATCAACTTTAATGTTTGGAGTCAGCGGTTTGTAGCCAGCATGGGAAGCTGCTCACTGAGCTTCATTCAGACTCATCCTGAACACTGGAACTACAGTCCTTATTAATATGTTTAATTAAAGGAGCAGTGTGTGGGATTTACTGGCATCTAGCATCTAAAAATTTGACGAACCTGGGAATAAAAATGGGCAGAGTGAAGAGTAAAGGAGAAACTTCCATAAAACATGGAAAATAAAATGCTTTAGAGCCTCCATGACGTGGAGTCTGACGGAGGAGGTGTAACAGATACTGACAGTATAAATAATGGAGAAACCCCATGAGTTTCTGAAGAGCCGATCTAAAAACCAGCAAGGACTTGGATCATCGGTGGACCTGAGTGTCACCTGTAACCACACCCACCTGTCAATCAAAGCGTCCACGCTCTTAATCCTGCATAACTTTAAGCCTTAATATAATGTGAACAGGTGAGTTGTATATAAATTCACCCTCAGTACAGTTGTCATGAACGGGGAAATTAGCTACAGAGACCAAAACTGTTTTTTGTACCAGGCTGTAAACATGTTTATTTCTGCTGTGAAGTTGGACATTTGAACATGGGGACTTATGGAGACTGACTCACTTCTGGAGCCAGCCTCAAGTGGACGTTAGAGGAACTGCAGGTTTTGGTACTTCACGGTCTCAGAGGTTGCTGCTTGACTCTTCGTGTTTCTACAGTAGCCCAGAACAGACAAACTAAAATTTTTTCCGTATTTTGCAACCACCATAGTTTTTTCTTCACCCTTGATTCCGAGGTGGTTGCAGTTGGCAACTACGCCACTAGATGTCTCCAAATCCGACACATTGCTCCTTTAAACAGGAAAAAAGGTTCTCCAGTTTTTCTTGGAGTGTAACGTTTCCTGTTTGTTTACGAGTCGTGATCCAAACGTTTCCAATAACTCAGCTGTGACGTCCAAAATTCAAAATCCACTGAAAAAAGGGGACAGATCACATGACGTCATTTCTGCGGTTATTAAGAGTTTGAGTGTTAATCGAGACTTAATCATGGTTGACTTTGCTCGTCTGTTTCTAATAAAGGATCTCTGTGCTGTGAAGATAAATAAAAACCCCGGACACTCCTGGAGAGTGATACATCATGACGTGCACACAGGAGCCTTTGAGGAGGTCGAGGCTGTTGAAGTACCGAGAGAGAAGTGATGGTGTGGGGGCTGGCAGAGACCCAGCACCGCCGTCATCTCGTCGTGGTCTGACGGGTGGATGTACTCAAATATACTGTTTCCTGTTAGCTCCACCTGCAGACACACATGTCCAACACACACTTTACTAATCACTCATAGTTCATCTGAAATGTTTGACTCAGACGTCGAGGTCTTACCTGGGACAGGCCGAGGTGGACCGACGCCGTTTCAGAGATGTACATGATTTTTCCATCAGGGGCCACGACGAACACGAAGCCGTCCAGAGTCTGAGGGAGCAGCATGAACATGTATGTGTCAACACATACGAGGTAAACACACTGGAACTTAAATATTTAGAGATTTTCTGATGAATTTGAATCTGGTTTGATTTGATTTCTGAATCTGGTGCAGAAATAAATAATTAAATACATAAATAAGATGCTGTGAGGTGAAAGAAGCAGGACTGTCGGTGCTGTTAACGGTTTAACCAGCTCGAAAACTGTTGAAAAGTACTGATAATACTGACATTACCTCTAACTGAATTACAGAAAAAAATCTAATTATTCCTATTTTTAAAAAAATCCAAATTTAAAACTGTAAAAAAAAAAAAAATCAAACTAATTAAACTTAATTTTAACTTAAATAAACTATATAATATAATAATAATAATAATAATAATAATAATAATAAAAAGAAATAAGTATATATATATATATATATATATATAAAAATAATACATATATAATAAAACTATACTTTTTGAACTGACTATGTTCATAGTTTTATCGTTCTGTACTACAGTTTCTTCTTTCCCCAACTCATACTTTTATTACAGAGAATATTGCATAGTAGAGAAGTTGACATCATATCGAGCTGAGCCAACGTTCCTATGAACTCCCTCCTCCTCCTCCTCTTCCTCACTCCTTTTCTCCTTTTCCTCTCCGTCGAGGCCGAGCTTCTTATTTTAAACTTCGCTCATGAAACGTTTCAGAAAGACGTTCAGAGCTGAGATTTTATTGTTACATGTTTATTTTCATGGTGGAATAACGATCGAACATTTTGCTTCACGCTTTAATAATTAGTCTTAAAGACAGATACCTCCAGCTCACAGTAATCTGATTACCACTGAGCAGCACAGAGCTGCTCGCTGTCTCTGGTACTCACTTGTAAAAGGTGCGAGCCCAGCTCTCGGGCCATGCCGTCCAGAGGACTGAACCTCGTCGACTGACCCCATCCATCACCGAGACCTGCAGAGACAAAGACGAGACCGTCAGACGGTCCACATGGAGCATTGTTCTTTCAGTGGAGAGAGCAGCTGTCCAAATATGTCTTACATCAGACGTCCTGAAGAACCAAATCAAGACCCTGATTACAAAAACAGACCAAAGACAAAGACATATTTATATATTTGCAACTAAAGACCGACAAACACGTCCACAGGTAAAGAGGTTCACTGGTAACAGGTGATAGTATCACAAGCAGGTATGAAGGGAAACGTTTGTGGACTTCACCGTCTACAATCCAGAATCTCATCTAAAGATTCAGAGAATCAGAGAAAACCAAAACCAGCACGGAGCGTCCGAGACCTCCGACCCATCAGGCAGCAGAGCAGGACGTTACTGCAGGAACATCAACACAGTTCATCTCTGCAGCTGCAGGTGAAGCTCAGACTCCAGCATGCAGAGAGACAAAGACAGAAACACTGCACACTTCCCTGGACCAGAACATCTGAGCCCGACTGACCGAGACCAAAAACTCAACCAGAGGACGAGTGAAGGAGGATTTTGAAAACAGAAGAAAAGGTTGCAGCTCTCAGCTTCATGAGATGTTTCAGAAATCTCTGTAGCTGTTTGAGTTTCCGGCCAAAACTCCAGCTCGGTTTGTGGCGTCCAACACTGGACCTGCACTGACGCCTCTCAGACGGAGCTTCTTAAAGTTTTTACACCGTGTACGACCTCAGATATTTACCAGGCTCTGCGAGTACAACCAACAAGACCAACAAGACTTCACAACATGAAAGTCCAGCAGAGAAGCCGACAGGTCGCTCAGGAGGTTCAGGTTCATTCTCTTCCTGATATTTTTATCTGGATTCTGATTTTTGAACCGTTCATTTGACTTTGACTTAGCTGATAATTCATCATGGATGTAAACGTGTCAGATTTTTGGTTATTTAAAGTATTTCAGAAATTCCTTCAGGTGCCACCAGAGAGAAGACGTGGAGTTAGAAAAGAAGATCGATCTTCTCACTGACAAATATTTAATTTTTAGTTCTTAGTCTGTGTGAGAAACAAACTCCAGGTATCATCAGCTTCCTCACATCTGCATTTATACCTGACACACAGACACAGCTCATATTATTTAACAGCACCTGTAGATCAGCTCAGGACGCTGACAGAGGAAGTAATCAAAACAAACACTGATTCATTTATTTCTCTGTGAATAATGATAACGAGTCGATGCAGCTCCTCAGAGGACGAATCTTTAATGGATGGAATCTCACCGAAGTGTCTGTGCAGAGTTTCTACAGATGCCAAATATTCACTCGGTTTCTCTGTCACATGTTCGTGTTTCACAAAGCAGAAAGTGAAAACAGAAGCAGACGACGACGAATAGAATAATAATAAAAAAGTAAATAGACCATACGATGATGAAACATTAATAAATAAAAAACGATGAAGTTTAAAAACCGAAAACTGCAACAATAAAATCATTAAAACATTCAAAGTAAATTAAAGTGAATAAACTCAGAGGCTCCTTCAATCAAAGATTTGTTTTTAATGTGCACAGACCGAGGACTAATTATTATTATTGTTATTATTATTATTATTATTATTATTATATTACAATAATGTTCCATAAATTAGAGACAGACTGACGTCGTTATCTGTGGAATAAACGAGAATTTAACGTCTGTAAACTCAAACTGTAAAAATAAATAACTGTTGTCGACTCTCAGAGCTCGTTCACACTGAATCTGATTCATGAAGCAGCTCCAGTTTTTAATCCTTAAATATGATTAAAAAAAACATGATGTAAATTATTTCAGCTTTTTATGGACTTCAAGAATTAAAGTATGAAACGACTAAACACAAATTAATAATTTAGTCTCAATCTAAAGAATCAAAAATGTTAAATCTGCTTCACAGTTTTACTGATGGGAGAAAAAAAAAACGTCAAATCTTCTTTAGAAAATATTAAAAAATAAAAAGACAACATAAAAAAAATTAAATTATATTTACAAATATGCAAAAATAAAGAAAACTATAAGTGCAGACTTCCTGCTGTCACATTTAATTTGTGTTTAATTTATTCAGAGTTCATTTTTATTTTTTCTATTTGAAATAAAATCCAAACATTTAATTTTCAGTCACATGTCTGAGACTGTTTTATGTATTTTGCACTTTTCTCTGATTTAATTTAACGTGTCCGACTTAAATCACATTAAAGCTTTAACGAGATTTTAAACTAACGAGCTGAAACAACATTACAGACACAGCTGATCGTGAATTATTAATGTTTGATGTGACGTGTCGTCCTCAGACGTTTCAACAGTTTGAGTTCAGATAAAAATTTAAATAAATCTCAGATTAAACGAGCTGCTGACAGTTTCCTGTCGCTCAGTTTGTGTAAATAAATAAAAACTTTATTATTATTTGAGCTGAAGTAAATCTTCATATTTTAACTTCACCGCTCTGTTTTAATAAAATTATTAAAGCTGCATTTCAGAAAACTGATGAAACAGACCTGAGGTCAGTCAACATGTTTCAGTTATACAACATTAATTATATAAAGAGAGATATTAAATGTAGAAAAGTGTTTGCAGCTTTGAACAGCAGGACGAGATCAGTGTGAACGTGTGTGTGATGGTGTGTGTGTGGTGGTGTGTGTGTGTGTGATGGTGTGTGTGTGATGGTGTGTGTGTGATGGTGTGTGATGGTGTGTGTGTGTGGTGGTGTGTGTGTGATGGTGTGTGTGTGTGGTGGTGTGTGTGTGTGTGATGGTGTGTGATGGTGTGTGTGATGGTGTGTGTGTGTGGTGGTGTGTGTTGGTGTGTGTGTGATGGTGTGTGTTGGTGTGTGTGTGATGGTGTGTGTGTGATGGTGTGTGATGGTGTGTGTGTGTGATGGTGTGTGATGGTGTGTGTGTGTGATGGTGTGTGTGTGTTCGCAGTAACAGTCAGAAAATCTCAGCCTCGTCTCCATGACGACACATTAAGCAGCATCATTTAAAGTTTTTCCTCTGATTTAATATTCACGTCTCTTTCTGTCTCACACTGCGTCTCACCTCTTTAGATTTCCCATTAATGAAACGTTCGTTGACTTTTTGAATCTTTCCTTTGAAACTTTCTGTCTCAGTTTAATTCAAAATGTTTTGATGTTAATTTATTTAAAGCTCGTCGTGAACCTCAGACTGCTGAACTTTGTTTGTTTTTAAACCTTTTTATCTTTAATAAATGTGTCTTTATGTTTTTTAAAGTCTCTGTGGTTTGAATAAAAACTTCTAAATGAACTGACGTGAGCAGAAATTATTATTGTGTCTTTTCTAATTATAAAAGGTTAAAATCTTTTTACAGTAACGAGATAATAATTTATATTAAGTCATAAAAAATTTGCAATGTTCCATTTAAACTCTGTTAATTTAATAAATGTTGACAGGTCAAAGGTTCAGGTGATTTTTAATTGTGTATCACAGCTGAATAATTATTTTAATTTATGATTTTAAATGAAGACGAGGTTTGAAAAATGTTGCAGATATTTAATCTAAAAACTTTTATTTACATCTTCTTCTAATTTTGATTTTCTACAAATAATTTTTTCAAATTAAAATATTTGGATTTAAAATGAGGCTGAAAACCACACACACACACACACACACACACACACACACACACACACACACACACACACAGAATAAATGATTCTTCAGCTAAAGGCTGAACTCTCTCTGTCTGTCTGAAGCTTCCACAGGTAACAGGTGATAGATGATCAGGTCTGAGAGGCTCAGTCTTCACATCAGGGTGAGGCGAGGTTCATCAGTTTGTTGAAACCAGTTTAAGAACCTTTGTGGACTCACAGTCTGGATGAATTTCTGGACTTCACCGTCTACGATCCAGAATCTGGTTCAAAGATTCAGAGAATCAGAGAAATCTCTGCAGGTGAGGGGCAAGGCCCAAAACCAGCACGGAGCGTCCGAGACCTCCGACCCATCAGGCAGCAGAGCAGGACGTTACTACAGGAACATCAACACAGTTCATCTCTGCAGCTGCAGGTGAAGCTCAGACTCCAGCATGCAGAGACAGAAACACTGCACACGTCTCTGGACCAGAACATCTGACTGACTGAGGCTTTGGAGATGAGTTTACGCAGCGTCAGAGCTTCTTCTGACGCTGCGTAAAATCATCTCCAGACCCGGAGATGTGTTCGGATGTCAGTTCTTATTTATCACTTTGAATCACCGAGGCTTTATTTTAATTTTCCCTCATAAAAAACGAGTTTATTTCATTTAAACTAAAATGTTTCGCATCTTTTTTATTTTGAAAACATGAAACAATGTCCGGTTTTCACGAGGACTTCACCTGTAACGCGTCATCACGTGTCTGTCACTTTTTATTAAAAACACATTAAACTGAATTCAAACAGCAGAAACAGGCCGCGCGTCGTTTCTCTCCAAAAATCAACATTTACGCACCAAATATTTGAATTTATGGGATAAATGTGGCAGAAATTGTTCCATAAACATGAATTACTTATTATTTATGACACATATTGTTTACTTTAAAAAGAATAGGGGCATAAATTCAGAGGTTCTGGACTCCTCCTGGTTCTGGACTCCTCCTGGTTCTGGACTCGAACAAAATGGATCCATGACGAACACTTCACCGGACCTGAGTCTGTTTTAATCCGCACATTTATGAACGAGCTGAATAATATTCTTTGATTTGGACAAACATCTGTCCCTGCAGGCCTGGTGCCGCCGCGCGGAGCCGCCGCCGCGTCCCGGGCCGCTGTGAGGCCGCGCTGGTCCGGGTGGCCTCGCCATGAAAGGCCGCGCAGTGAGAGTGACTTTATGAGTGATGACAGAGAGGAAGGGCTCTGTTTTCCTGCCCTCTCACCCGCCTCAACGCGCCTCTGTGCGCCTTAATGAAATAATTCAGCTTGATGAATGAGTGAGGCGTTCAAGGACGACACCGGCTTTTAATCAGCGCGCGAAAACAAGCTGCAAAACTGCGCGCGAGTCCTAATGAGCCAACATCAGCTTAACGAGCCCAGAGGTGACGACGATGATGATGATGATGATGGAGTGAAGACAAACACAACAACTACTATTATTATTATTCAAAATAAAAGCTTTAAGGTGCAGACTTTATTTGTTTTGACGTTTGCTGACTTTTATTCTGAAACTTTTTAAATTTAAAAACGTTTTACTGACTTCATAATTATTATAAAAGGTTTAGAAATTATTAATTAATCATTTCGTTATAAAAGCTTCATAAATTATGAACTTTACACCCGTTAAAGCAACATTTGGGGTTTCCAGGTTTTTACTTTATTTTTTAGTTTCAGCAGCCTGACGCGGCGGGAAATGATTAATATAAACACACCTCACCTTTTAATATTAATGTTTGACATTTAGAGATGATTTAATAAAACTTTTAGCCTCATTAAATCTAAAAGAAAACGATTCCTTATTTAATATTTTGCACTTTTATTATATAATAATAATATAACGTCTTTTATTTTGAAAAAATATTCAATTCTTATTGGAAACAAATAAACATCCGGATTTATATTAATTATTAATATTAATATTTGCAGTGCATTGATTAATAATAATAAAATAATAATTAATTAAATTAATAACATAATTAATCACGCTCTCTGGTCCCGGCCCGGTTCCCCCGGAGCTCCTACCGTCCGGGAACACCGCCCTCATCTTGAGGTAGCTGCTGGTCAGCCGGATGATGGAGGCCTTGTCCAGCTGGGAGGTGATGGCCGCCGGCAGAGGCAGCAGCTTGGCCAGCTCGTAGAACTCTCCGTTCTCCTTCTCTCTGCGGGTCTTCGCCGCGTTTTTACATTTTTCCTTCATTTCTGGAAACTTTCAAAGTTTCTCTCAAAGAAAA
>NC_040032.1:9216199-9233447 GCF_000972845.2 Larimichthys crocea
TTGTCCAGCTGGGAGGTGATGGCCGCCGGCGAGGCAGCAGCTTGGCCAGCTCGTAGAACTCTCCGTTCTCCTTCTCTCTGCGGTCTTCGCCGCGTTTTTACATTTTTCCTTCATTTCTGGAAACTTTCAAATTTCTCTCAAAGAAAAAAAAAAAGTTTGCAAGCAAAAATAAAAAAAAGTTTCAAGTGTCAGAGAAGAGAGAGAAGCGTCCTCCGAGCATCCTCCAGGCGCAGAGCCGGACTTGTGGCTCCCATCAGCCGCCCGACACGCTCCGAACACCCGCTCACGCTCATGTCCGGTCCTCGGTGAAACTCTCCGCCGTCACCGGCTCACACCGGCGGACACTTCACGGTGATCATCCGGTACAGGACCCGGATGTTCTCCCTGCGTGAACCCCGAAAAAAACAAAATAAAAACGGAGGCAGGAATTATGAAGAGAGGAGGGGGGAGGAGGAGGAGACAGGAGGACAGACCAGACCTCCCATAATTAATCACGCTCTCTGGTCCCGGCCCGGTTCCCCCGGAGCTCCTACCGTCCGGGAACACCGCCCTCATCTTGAGGTAGCTGCTGGTCAGCCGGATGATGGAGGCCTTGTCCAGCTGGGAGGTGATGGCCGCCGGCAGAGGCAGCAGCTTGGCCAGCTCGTAGAACTCTCCGTTCTCCTTCTCTCTGCGGGTCTTCGCCGCGTTTTTACATTTTTCCTTCATTTCTGGAAACTTTCAAAGTTTCTCTCAAAGAAAAGAAAAAAAGAAGTTTGCAAGCAAAAATTAAAAAAAAGTTTCAAAGTGTCAGAGAAAGAGAGAGACGCGTCCTCCGAGCATCCTCCAGGCGCAGAGCCGGACTATGTGGCTCCCATCAGCCGCCCGACACGCTCAGAACACCCGCTCACGCTCATGGCCGGTCCTCGGTGAAACTCTCCGCCGTCACCGGCTCCACACCGGCGGACACTTCACGGTGATCGATCCGGTACAGGGACCCGGATGTTCTCCTGCTGAGTGAACCCCGAAAAACAAAAATAAAAACGGAGGCAGGAATTATGAAGAGAGGAGGAGGAGGAGGAGGAGGAGGAGGAGGAGGACAGGAGACAGACCAGACCTCCCTCTCCCTCCCTCTCTCTCCTCCCTCCCTCTCTGGTCTCTGGACTCTGGTGGAGCTCCTGAAGCTGCACCATGACCCTCAGCTGAAGGTTGATGATAGATCACAGCTGATCACCAGGTGTTGGATCAGGTGGAGTCCAGAACATGTAGTGATGATGGTCATTGTGGAGGTCTGAAGAAAAGAAGGTGGAGGAGGAGGAGGAGGTGGAGGCCTCTCTGGGTCTGTTGTCCACCACACTTCTTGATCTTTTTAATTACTTCAGTTATTATCGTCTTTGTTTGAATCGAGGCTCAGAGGAACAATGGACGAGGCTCTCCACCCTCACAGGGTGACTGACGGGGTCATGGGAGTCTGTTAATCCAGAGAGGTGTTTGCAGAGAAGGCTGACAAACACGGAGGAGACTTTTAGACAGTCTGCGGGGACGTCTCAGAGACTACGTCCAGGTTTTAGACAGTCTGTGGTCGGACTGCTCCCTCTGGTTTTTCAGAAACTGTTTTTTGTCCCAGGCTGTCAACATGTTTATTTGGACATTTGGACATGGGGACTTATGGAGACTGACTCAAGTGGACGTTAGAGGAACTGCAGCTTTTGAACTAATTTACAGAGCTCGGCGATCATTTAACATCCACCTAATTAAAAATAAATCATTCTACATTTATTGACTTCCAGATGACAAACTGAACAGTCGGCAGCATAATTGTGTTAATTAATTAATGCAGTTTATTACATGATGTGTATTTTATGTGTATTACATGGATCCTTTAAATAAACAAAATAACGGATAGATGAAGAACATCTCAAACACGTTTCACGTGAGTGACACTGAAACGTTTCATTTGATCACTAACGGCTGCGTACACTTATTTTGTCCGTCACATGACATTTAAGCAACACTTTAAAGTCGAGTTAATCACGTTCACGGCTCAGTGTGTCTCAGCTGGATAGTAACTGCAGGAAAAATGTTCTTCCTCGCTCCTGAAGGCAGCTTTCATAAGAGTGTAATCAGTCCATTTATTTGCATTGGCCGTAATAGTCTGGCTATCACTTTCTGCAGAGCTGTCAGTGTTGATGGATGAACATTGCTCTGGCTGCAGAGGGAAAGTCTCACCACAGGACTCTCTGTGGACGTTTGGACCGGCGGTTTGGATTGGTTTAGCTGGTTTTGTTTTTGTTGTTGTTGTTTTGGATGTCAGCGTCGAACATTCCTGTAAAATACTCTGAGGTTCATCTATTAAAACACCTCAACTCAACCGGACCACACAGAAGAACCACAGAGCTGAACCAGCACAATCAATCAGCCCGTTATAAACGTCAGAGCCGTCAGACTGGATCCCGCAGCTCCACCTGACGACGTGTTTGAGCTGCAATTAGCCAAAAAATATGATTAATCATCGATTTGTGGATTGACAGTTTGTTTTATGATGCTGCTTTATGTCATCAGGTCGTATCTGATCCAGGTTCTTGTCCTGAACTGGACTCGTTTCGTCTTCTGCAGTTCCACAGTTGTCATCGAGGACACCTGCAGGTCGTCATGTCACCTGTGGGTCATTATGGTCACCTGCGGGTCGTCATGTCACCTGCGGGTCGCTATGGTCACCTGTGGGTCGTTATGGTCACCTGCGGGTTGTTGTGGTCACCTGCGGGTTGTTATGGTCACCTGCGGGTTGTTGTGGTCACCTGTGGGTTGTTATGGTCACCTGCGAGTTGTCATGGTCACCTGCGGGTTGTTGTGGTCACCTGTGGGTCGTTATGGTCACCTGCGGGTTGTCATGGTCACCTGCAGGTCGTCATGTCACCTGCGGGTCGCTATGGTCACCTGTGGGTCGTTATGGTCACCTGCGGGTTGTCATGGTCACCTGCGGGTTGTTATGGTCACCTGCGGGTTGTTATGGTCACCTGCAAGTTGTTATGATCACCTGTGGGTCGTTATGGTCACCTGCGGGTTGTTATGGTGACCTGTGTGATGATTATAAGAGCTGTTTGAATTTCCCTGCTCGACATGGACGTGACGTCCACCCAGAGATCCAAGCTGGACTTCACCTGCTGCTTAATAATCCCCAGAGATCCAAGCTGGACTTCACCTGCTGCTTAATAATCAGGAAGTTTCCTTTCACCTTTTTCCCTGAGTGCAAAAGATTTCACAGTTCACTTCCTTTAGCAGGTAGCAGTCAGAGATGACTACATGCTGCTGCAAATCTCAAAGCAACACAGAAAAATATTGTAAAAACCCTCTAAAGTGCATTTTCCAAAGTATTTTAACGAAACATTTTTAACAGTGTATTTTACCCATATTTTAGAGTTAAGTATATTTTACCATAGATTTTTATGAGTACGTTTTACAGTGTTTTTAAAACATAAAACACTATATGTTATGATAAATGTGAGCAGAATTAACACTGAGGTCAGTCATCAAACACTAATCAGCTGTTCAACAGGTAACTCACCTGAACATCAGTCAGTCTCATGAGTCGGTCAGCCTCTTACCTGTTTATTGTGACGTCACAGTCCTGCACGTCGTTACCCAGTCCGTTTGTTTGTTTGTTCCACGTGTTCCTCTCTCACCTGTTGCCGTGTGTCACACCTTAATTTGTCCGGCGGGGGATACTTCCGGCTCCGCCCACTCATTAATTATTCATGTTGTGGGTGAATTTTTACAGAACTCACCTGTTCAAATTATATTAAGGCTCAAGGTTATGCAGCATTAAGAGTGTGGACGCCGTCGAATAGGGCTATTTATTATTAAGGTAAGAGTTATATTAAAACACACACCAGAGTTAAATAAATCATTTATTATTTTTCAAACAGTTCATATTTCTTGTTGGAATGTGATCAAACGAAGTCCTAACCAGTCGCAGGCTGTAGGAAAAAGGCAGTGAAGAACAAGTACAATAGAGTCGGATACAAAAATAAGCCACTGGAAGCTGTTTAAGTGCACCTTATCGGACGTGGTGAGGCTCGAAACTCCACGAACACCAAACCAAAGATGTAAAACCTCACCCTGCTAAACACACACAGAACTTACAGAGACACTCGGCATCACTGAAGCACAGACTGAACTCAAACAGTCTTTAAAACAGAGTTTGGAGATCTGCTGCTATTTTACAATCGTAACGTATGAACTGAATCTCTCAGCTCCTGGTGTCTGTCGGAAGATTTAAAGAATGACGAGCGGAAATGTAGTCGGTCATAGTTTTATGGTTTTTATTCTGTCTCCTCGTCTGGATGTTGTGTGTCAGTGTAAACTTTGTTTGTTATGTACAGTTATGTTCTCTGATTGTTTCCTGTAGGGGTGTGAGGACACACCATGGCACGATAATTCAAGATTCACAAACATGACGATTCATTGTGAAGCTGAAAAACGGATCACAATATCAAGCTCATTAAATTACGACTCTAAGGATGAACGCAAGAGGGCGCTGACCTCGACGTTCGAGGACGTGTATGGTTTGTTTTGGCAAGACAACGGCGACATGACTGTGGGGAAAAACCAAAACTTCTCTGCCTAACGTGACTCATATGTGACCATCTATGACAACATCATGAGAGCCAGCTATGGTCGAGGTTTGATAGAACTCACACAGAGCCAACGACATGAGATCAGATTCAGTTGTCGAGGACGGAGGAAACACTCCAGATGTGTCAGATCTGGGACTGACTTTTAGTGGTTGGTGAGAGCTTGGTGAAATAAAAGGCTGAACGACAGACGCCGAGCTGGGCTGAATGTAATCAGAAGAAATACTCGAGTACAGCTGAACATAGTTACCACAGTGGGATTACTCTCTGAAACTGGAGGTTTCATACGTGATGTCTCTAGAATAAACGATGAGGTGAAAACATGCCACACATGCCTGAGAAAGAATAAATAAGAACTACGAGACGCGGCATGTGACACTGCTACGCTAACCACGGCGTAAAAATGTAACGAGTATACGCAGAGTTGTGTTATATCGTGGTCGGACAGTTCAAACTGGGACGTCTCATTGTGTTTGTCAGCATGCATCGACGTGTACGTGTTGATCTTGGCGTTGGACGTGTTGGATCTTCTCAAGATTTAAATGATGAATCGATTATCAGAAGAGATCCAAGAACTCTTGACTTACAAACGGTTGGATAGAAAATATTTTGAACTTATCGATACAAATCCGCTGCTGCAAAGTTTGGCGGGAAACAGGCCTGTACAGTCGGTATTAGTTTGGTCCACAGGTAAGATGATAAGACTGGTGGTTCGTTGTAAGGTAGCACATACGGTAAATGTACATTTAAATAAACTTGCCTCTGATTGGCACAGCACTGAGATTATTACTAAGAACTCGGCGACATATTTGGACACCAGCGTACTACTTGGTCACCGTAAGGCCATGGCCGGCACCCGTTTTATCCAGAGGCATGTTTTAAATTATGAAATATTGTTTTCAGGAGGTCCATGACGGCAAAGTGACCGTCCACAGGAGCACAAGAAGGGGGAGGTCTCTTTACAATCACTCCATGAACGCAGGGATTTGCTCTTACAGATAGCTGGTGTGTGTGTGAAGGGGGAAACTTCTCAACAATCGAGATACAGCGCAAGTACGATGAAGCTAAGCCCGACTGAGCTTTTGGTTTTGGGTCCTTGTGCTCCGTGTAGTGCTTCTTAATCACGCCTATACACGTGTATCACTGAAAACTGATCTAAAACAACAGGAAACCATGAAAACACCCAAAGAACACAACTTTGGCTCAGTCCCAACACTCCAACACTCTCTGGACTGGGTGTGTATGGTTTAAAGAGTCATACTGTATGTACACTGACAGAGAAAACACAGGAAACCTTATAGTCAGAGTGACTGTGAATTAAGCTGTAGCGTGGCACTCCACTTCCACAGTGCCGCCCCGTGTTGTGCACAGAAACCTGCAGGTTAGTCGATCCTGCTTGTCAAACTTCTCCGGCACCTCGTTGCAGGTTTGGTTCCTGAACCGTTCAGCGTCGGCCAAAGCAACGTGAAAACCAAAGAAATATCTGAAGACATGTGAAGTTCAAACAATAATTCCGGGTGTCTCAGTTCGGATACTTCCTTTGGTACTCTTCTATGTAGTACTCTGTGTACTTCCTGGTGTAGTGCACTAATTTCAGGAGGGTAGTGTCGTCTCAAAATGACGATTGCAACATACTTCTTCTTTGCCGTATTGCAACCCTGCCAAGCATGACCACATCACTGCAACCTCTTCAACTCCAGAGGTTTGCTACGTCGAAGGCGAGAACTTTTAAGAGTGCACCAATGGACTAAAAATAGTAAGTGTAAGTTTGGAAGTATGCGAATTGAGACATGGCGATACTCGATGTGGGTGACTTTACGTTGCACCCATTAGTGAAACAAATGTATTATACAGTGTTGAAAAACGTGAATTACAATTTGGGTATAAGCGACCCGCGGCCAGCAGAACCAACCGAGGCTTTGGCTGTTTTTTTTGCCAGCTTTGACCTCCAGCAGACTCATCAGGGAGGAGCAGCCTCTGTTTCATTTCTCCTTTATGATCTCCTCGTATTTGGGTGGAGGGTCGCTGTATGAAGGTACCGAGGTCTCATCACCGCTGCTTTCCAGCTGCCCCGTCACCTCTTCATAAGATGGAGGCGGCGTGGCACCTGACAGCCGGGAGGCCACGGACATTGAGGAGTCCTGGACGTAGAGAGTACGAGTGTTCTGCTGGTGGAGTACATGGGAGTCCGACTGGGAACCTCCGCCTCTTTCTGAACCACTCACCACCACGGTCGGACGTAGGCTCGACTCCTGGTGCAAGCTCTCGGTGTGCACTGTCGTCTCCCGGTGAACGAGAATGCGAGGCAGGCTACGGGTGCTGCGGTTGTTGGCCAGGTAGCGGTTCTGGGTGTAGGCGGGCCGTCGACGAGTGGCCTTCTGAAGCTGACACCTCCAGATGACGAAGAGGCCGATGATGATGAGCAGGGCCACGCCCAGCAGAGGAACCACCATGTAGACGGTGTCGGCGCGCTCGGAGCGCCCCTCGCTGCTGCTGCTGCTCACCGTGTAGACGCTGCGAGTTTTCCAGAACTCCATCTGGGAGGCACCAAGAAGAGATTAGACAGTGAAACATCATCTCTAACTCTTTACATGACCACAGCATCTCATTCAATCACTTGTTGATGCAGCTACATATGCAGCACAATCAGTAGATCGATGTAGTCATACGAGTACATCGATCTACCACAACTGATGGAGTCGGTCCATCAGCTCACCGTTCTCTCTTTGTTCTCAAACACTTCATTGGCCTCTTCGAAGCTGCAGCTCTCCTCGCCGCACTCCCTCTCGATGTTTCCTTGTCTCAACTCCTCCAGGAAGCCATTGGCTCGAGTGAAACGCTTCAGGACAGAGTGAGCATCCTTACCATCGAGGAATGCTGCAACACAGCAAAGAAAACCCAAAGTTCAGCCTCCATACTGTAGTTATTCAACAGATTCATGGGATACAGCACGTTCACGGACAGGTCGGCATTGTTGAATTTACTGTTTTGGTTCAGTATGATCTATACACGACTTACTGCACTACTGTCGTTATCTCGGTCAGCGTGTAACTAACTAAACTGACTCAGCTCCAGGATGCCAGGAGCCAAACCCGGCAAGAAAACCACCTGAGCTGGCGCTGTGTTCACTGTTAGACTGGACACTGCCGGTTCAGAGGTTGAGTTTGGTCACTGGGAGGTAGACGCTAACACTAGCTCATAGTTCTAGCTAAGTAAAACAGAACTTTACGTCCTGCTTCAGAGACTTAAGGATCCAGATTTTCAATGAATGAACTGTCCAGTATCATTTAAGTAACTTGCTGGCAAACTCTGCTTCCTGTTGCACTCGACAGGACAACAGCTCGATGAATTTACTGATTATCGGAAAAATAATAATAATAAGAAGAATTAGGTCGGAAAAAACGCTCTCAGACTGTTTCTGTGGGACCGGACTCGACACCGACCTGCATCGGGCAGTGTTCATGTTTAACATCACATCTCCAGTAGAGAAGCTCTGAGCGTGCTTGGCCAGAGAAATCATCAGAAACTGACCACAAGAGACTTCTGGTAAATCAGGCCGTGAGTCAGGAGATGACAGGTACTCGAGTCTTTGTTTTCTCACAGGAAGACTCATGGTCGACTCGAGCTTACTCTGACTTTAACCCTTTAGTCCAGCTCCATGGAAACGTCACTACGACCCGGTCTGTCCTCCCTGCAGGCGGGTAAATCCCTCTCAGGACTGACGAGCGCTGTGGTATATAATATAGAACGGGAACGCTCTCTGGGGTCTCGAGGGTTAAGGCGGTTAAGCTGACCTCTGTTTAAAACAGCAAGCGAAGCAACAAATCAGACGTTTATGAATATTATTGATCGGTGTGTTTTGTGCTCACCAGCCATGCTCCCGTCCTGCAGCTCACTCGGACAGACCGCAGACCTGCAGGAGACAAACACAGATTCATCAGGCCACATCGACAAATCTAAATCTAAATTAGTTATATGCTCCACTTTAGAAGGATTGGTTGACTTTTAAGATGAATACAGCCGTCAGTAACTGAGTAAGGATTCATCGTTTCTTTTATTCATTCATGCTAATCGAGGAGGCGATCCTTAATCAGCCTGAAGCAGGATTGGTCAGCTCAGAGATAAGACATAATGTAAACAACTCAAATATAACCATGCACTCAACTAAACTCTGATGTCTGAGGCCTCCTCCTCTACTTTTACACAGATCCACTCCTCTTTCAAACCATTCGTCTTCTCTCTGCCCAAGATGCAAACATCACTGTCCCATGTCTGCAGAGTCTAGTCCTGATCCTCCACCTCACACTGAGCCTCATGTGACTCCAACGACCATCGGCCACACCCGAGCTCGGGTTGACCTGAACGACGGCCGTTCACACCGAACCTCAGGTGACCATCGACGACTCTGACGACTGTCGTGATGACTGTCGTCAGAGTCATCGATGAGCATCGTTGTCATTAACCGACTCTGACGACCATCAGCGATGTTGACGACCATTAACGTCAACGACGACCATCAATGTCGAACCTCAGGTGACCATCAACGACTCGAGAGTCGTTGATGAGCATCGTTGTCATTAATGACAACGATGAGCACTAACGAACAACGGGCATTTCTACAAGCTTTCCTCGTATAAATACGTCTTCACGGATCTACAAACGAGTCTAGAGACGACCTGGACGACCGATCACAGAAATACTCTCTGTAACGAACATCATAACCTCACAGAGAACGGGCTCCATATATTTGACATTAAAGATGATTAACATCGCCCCTCTTTGAATCCCCTTCTTTAACGCCTTTATGATCCTCGTCAGGGTCGCGTGGGGCCAATCAGAGCTGACACTGGGGCGAGAGGCGGGGTACGCCACGGACAACCACCCACACCTGATCCTCCACCTCATACTGAGCCTCATGTGACTCCAATGACCATCGGCCACACCCGAGCTCGGGTTGACCTGAACGACGGTCGTTCACACCGAACCTCAGGTGACCATCAACGACTCTGAGTCGTCGATGAGCACCATTGTCATTAACCGACTCTGACGACCATCAACGACGTTGACGACCATCAATGTCAACGACGACCAACAACATCGAACCTCAGGTGACCATCAACGACGGTCGTCAGAGTGGTTGATGGTCACCTGAGGTTCAGTTTATGAGCATAAATGAACAACAGGTGGTTCTACGAGCTTTCCTCGTATAAATACGTCTTCACGGATCTACGTGACGACCTGGATGACCAATCACAGATTTACTCTCTGTAACAAACATCATAACCTCACAGAGAACGGGCTCCATATATTTGACGTTAAAGATGATTAACATCGCCCCTCTTTGAAATCCCCTTCTTTAACGCCTTTATGATCCTCGTCAGGGTCGCGTGGGGCCAATCAGAGCTGACACTGGGGCGAGAGGCGGGGTACGCCACGGACAACCACCCACACCTGAGGGTGTAAAGCTGTAGTACAACATGTTTAGGTTGTAAATATATAAATATATTTGTGTGCGCTCATATCTGCTGTATTAAACGTGACTTTCAGTGAATGCGTGTCACCCCCCCGCCTCCATTTAGCTCCTCACCTCTGGCAGCGAATATAGGCTACTATAAATATAGACAGAGGGAGGCATGGGAGGCAAGGGAAGGGTTTCCATGGCAACAGAGACAGAGGTAGGGAGGAGAGGCTGTGAATCCAGAACAAGGATGCAGAGCAGAGGAGGCGACTGTGACACAACTAAGAGATTTAATAATTACAAAACATCCTGATAATTCAACATGATAAACAAACACACACACACAAACAAACACACACACACACACACACACACACACACACACACAGCCTCTTCATATATCCATCACACTCCTGTTGATTGCTCTCTCGTTAAGGCGGGACCTCTCTAACAGGTACAGGTGTGCACACCTGCAGCCCCCCGCTCGGGCTCGTGCTCCGGTAACGTTAAGGTGTTCTTACCTTCATCCCGCTCCGTCAGACACTTCTTCCATCTCCGGCTCAGGGGGAACTCCCACACGAGTCACACACAGTCACCCTGATTGACGTGCAAGGGGAGCCAATGAGAGAACAGAGTCAGGGGAGCTCGGCCAATCACAGCGCGCATAGCTGTCGACTGAGCAAGAGTGGGCGTGGCTACGCTCGAAGTGAGTCGTAAAGAAAGAAAACCGTGACAGAGGTCACACACACACACACACACACACACACACACACACACACACACCGACGACAACCACCGGAGGATTCACCGCGACGGGAGCCGGGATGTGTCCGAGCTTTCCCGCCCTTCAGGCAGGTGCGTTTTCCTCCGTGTTGAAGCGCGAGGACAGTCCACGCAGCCACACCTCACGGAGAAGACTCAACTTCCCGACATGCTCAGGGCGGAGCACGACGCGGAGCACGACACACGAAGAAGAAGAAGAAGGAGACAGTGATCAATCAAAACAAACTCAATTAAATATGTAAA
The DNA here is from genome assembly GCF_000972845.2 of Larimichthys crocea. NCBI lineage: Eukaryota > Metazoa > Chordata > Actinopteri > Sciaenidae > Larimichthys > Larimichthys crocea. The sequence goes on from NC_040032.1 coordinate 9,227,297, forward strand.
TTAAATATGCAGATGAGATTTCAATTAAAAAATCTCTGCGGCAACAATAAAATAAATAAATAATAAAAACATGAAACATCACACATGTGATATATATACATATAATGTGTTGTGTGGTGTAATTATGTTTATATCTGTGTTATAGATATGTATAACTGTATTAAACAGATGTATATATGATGTATATATATATATACACACATATATACATATATTGTGTATATATATGTGTTTATATATGTGTATATATATACAAGATGTACACATATAAGACATATATGTGTACTATATGTATATAGGTTAAGATATAACAACACACACACACACACACACATATATATTATATATACACCTCACTGTGTGTACTGTAATACGTTAATTCTGTCCATATGCCATATAGTCACACATATTTATATTTATACTGATATTGTGTTTAACTTAAATGTCTTTTAGCTGTATATATATTTTAGATCTTTAGATTTGTATTTTATATTTTTTACATCTTTACTTATATGTTATTAAATATGTCATGTTTATGCTGTTTGCACAGGATAAGAGGGAATTTGAATACTCTGTATGTCCTGTACATGTAGCAGCACTGACAATGAAGCTGACTTGGTAAATAGGTTGGCCAAAATAATAGAAACACCTTTTGCCTGTACAAGAACTGTAAATTATGAATTATTTATGTAAACATCATCACTTACTGTGCAGAGTCAAACACACCTGGCCAGGTAAAGTGATTATGATAATGATGCACACCTGAAAAACAGCAGCTTCAGTAATAAACATAACAGCATTCATGAGTTGTTGTGTTCAGATGACTTAGCACGACCAGGTGAAGTCCTGATCACATGATCTGAATTCATGTTTTCATGTCACTGACTGATTCTAATTATTATCAGGACACGCTGTTTGTAATTTCATGTTTATGCTGGCACAGGTTTGTGTGTAGAATATGTGAGCAGCTCATGAGCAGACTGATATTTAATATTTATGTTTGTATGTAACAGTGAGGATAAATGTCCAGGCTCAGTGTCAGAGTCTGTAGCGCCTCCCAGAGGACACAAGGTGGAACAGCAACATCAATAATTTAATCTGGGCAAATATATCTCCAGAATATTTATAATCAACATTGACACTAGTAAGAATTTAATTACTGATATCAATAATAATAATAATGTAACAACATCACAGTGTTTTTATGAAGCTGTGTGGATCAATCCTTCTTAAAAAGTTACAACTACAATGTTTCTAGAAAATCTGACTGAGAATAACCAACAGTAAACCTGCCACACCTTCTACACATTATATACAAGTTATATGGAAAGTAACTTAATGTTCAGAGCAATCATAAGAATATTATATATAATTCAAATTCTGAAATTAAACCTCATGTTTGATAAAAGTTGTGACGTAGAGTTCCCATTTCAGTTTTGATGTAGCAGAAGTTTGAAAATTGTTTGTAAGTTTTCTATTTGTACATGAACGAGTGTGAGGGACACTAGAAACATAAATAACAATAATATATTATAACAACATAAAGTTTGAACCCTGAGGCTGCAGAGTCTGTTGTGCTGTTTTAAATTAAACTAAGTTAACTTAAGTTTAGTAGAATTATTCAGGATTTGGTCACTAGGTGTCACTGTCGTCCCTGTACCCAATCAGAAGCAGCGGTGGATGAGCGTCATCAGGTAAAGGTGAAAACTTCCAAATAAAGAAAAACAGACAGATGAACGTTTAAAAATATTTTATTCTGGAGTTCAGACAGTTCACACTGAGCCTGACGCACACATGTATAAAAAAATAAGTCAACATAAATATGTGTTTATGTACAAGCTATGAACATCATAAGTTAGAAACGTGTTTTATACACAGGAAGGATTAGACCTGAGACTGTAAACCGGACGGGATCCCAATATGGGAGAACGTGGCGCTCACCATGAACACGAACAACTTTATGTAGCAGATACAGCTCAGCTGCAGGACGCAAACCAGAACACTGACTAATAAAGTAAACGGCCTTCGACTGGAAGAAGTCTGAGTGCAGGTGTGTTTGGGGGCCTTCACGGCCCACCTCGACCTGGATGGACCGGCGGTCCTGACTGACGATCTTCAGACGTAACTCGAGGGCGTTTGTGCTCGCGCCTGTTCGAGGTACGAACGCAGACAGAGTCTTGAAACACAATCAGCTTCTCCTCCTGCCTCAGTTGTAGGAGGTGAAATGAGACGGCTGTTTGAGGCACTCCTCAGAGTCCTCGTCCTCGTCCTCCTCACTCTCGTCTTCACTGTCGGACTCCTCGTAGAAGCTGATGGTCGCCTGAACCGGGAAGTTCCTCAACAGAGCCTCTCCGTCGCTGTACAGATAGTCGAAGGACTTTGATTTGGGCCAGTAGAGCCTGTTGGAGACAAAGTCAAACACATGAGCAGCTGGAACTGGATGGTATAACAAGGAGCTTGTGTTCATGCATGACTGCTATACTAACGTCCACAAACTGAGAGGGTACTGACCTGACGGGGTGCTGGAAGGCCTGAGCTTTCCCATCAGACGAGAAGCATCCCGGCACCGAGGGTCTGGAGTAAGGCTGCATGGAGAGATTCAGAGAGGTCAGCATCAGGATTTCAACATTATGCAGCAACAACTCTGTCCCTGAAATAACTTCATCTAACGTCTTTATAGGGAGTTTCAGCTCGGGCCAGAACTTTTCTGTTCTGGTTCACTCATAGTGTCGTATTCAGCTGTTTTCAGTCGGTAGAGACCAAACACAGAGCTAGAAAAGGAGCGAACGTTGCACGTGGACATTACATGAATCAGATGGAACTATTTCACCGTTTCTGCTGCTGTTTAAAGTAACAAAGCATTGAACTGTCACACGGCGGTGAAACGCGAACACATGGCAGAGGCTGCAGGCTGCAGCGAGCCGACACGTCGCTCGGTGTTGGACCGAGGTGTCTGCAGACACCACGGACTGTGGGAACCTCCATGAGGTGTTCGCTTTCACAGCTTCCCTCCAACAAGGAGGAGGCACCGGGAGCCTCTGTGTGTTTCTTAATGTGATCGAATTATATGAATTATCGAAGGGATGTTTTGTTTCATTTCCCACCGTGGTGTCAGGAGGACAGCAGCCACACATGAAGCTACATTTTCTTAATTTAACTCCAGCTGTGAATGAAGGAGATCTTCAGGTCGGTGGAGGTGTGTGTGACTTACAGAGGACAGCTTGCTTCGTGGGCATCGCTCTGATCCGTCCCGGCCGGTGGATAACCACGGTCTCCACAGAGAGGTCCGGCTGCAACACAAGAGAGAGGACTCATCAGATAAACTGACACACCATGAAGAACTCCTGAACATACCGAGAACATGACACCTCCAGCTGATTAGAATAAATTCATCTAATTAAAGTTTAATTAAAATTTAATTGAGCTGTTGAACCGCATGGACACTAAATGTTTGTCATCAAACTGCTTTACTGCATTAAATGTGGGTCAGTGAACGCCTCATGTCACACACTTGAACGCACCATCTGTAACGTAACGCACAAACTGGCTGTTTTAAAGCTCAGGTAGAAAACATGTTCTCTCTCAGGCACGATTCAGATTTAACGGTGACATTAAATTCAATAAATGATCCACACTAGCACCGGGACCTACCTGCTGTTTGTGTCCGAGCTGCAGCTCACTGTCGGCGGGCACGACCACGGCGCAGCGCCGTAGGAAGGCTGCTGGAGGAGCAAACATGCGGAGCTCATCTTTCTTTCTGCTCTTCGGTAAATGTTGGAGAGATGCACGGAGCTGATGCAGGAGGGAACGTTATGTGAAGCAGAGAGGGAGGTCTGAGGCTTATAAAGCCCGGAGCTCGGAGCTCGGAGGGCGGGTGTGTGTGCTGCAGTCTGCGGGGGGACAGAGGGGGGACAGAGGGGGACAGAGGGGGACAGCCCCGCTGGGTGACAAATGTTGTTGATGTTGACAAATGACGGAGTCTCAGTTAATTACCTTCACTAATGATAAAGAAAGAAAATAAATAATGAAGCACACGTTTCCAATTTAAAGGAGAAAATCTGCCTTAAAGGTGCAAACACGTTTTAATATGTATAAATAAATTAAAGTTTAAAATATAAAACATTCACATCATGATTACAGAGAAAATAAAAAAAGAATAATTATCACTGATACTCTCACTGCAGATATGATTTCAAGATTCAAGGTTCAAGGGGCTTTATTGTCATTTCAATAAACACAGTGAAACATATAATATATAGTTTACAATGTGTGTCTATATCTGCCATCTTTATTCTGTTCATATCTTTTCACAGTTGCCATATTTTTCTTAGATCTCTTTAAACTTTTATATTTTTCTGTATTTCATGTTTGTTGCTGTTTGCAGCAGGGAGACATTATTTCAGTTCTCTGAACGTTCACAGTGTTGAGAAAGGACACACATTAAAGTACACACACGACACAAAATACAAAACATAAAGTGACAAAAACAACAGACGGGATGAGTTCAAATGTACAAACTGATCCAGAGTTCGTGATCAGACTCTGCAGGATCAGCAAACTGTCCATGACAAACGAAACATCCACAGATCTGTTGAGTTAGATTTTTATGCTGCACACCGCTGTAACTTCTGTTTGTTTGATGCTGTTTTTGTAGTTTTCAAAGCTTGTAACTATCTTAGTGTTTGATTTCTATAGATATATATTTAATTTGTTCCAGATCAGGTCTGCTCCTGCTACTTCTCTAAACCACCCTGACTCCTTTTGCTGTATCTGTGCTGGTTTCACCATCAGTGCATCTGTCAAATGAGCATATTTTACATATTTTAAAGTCAAACTCAGTGATCAAGACAACAAGACATGGGCCCCTCACACAGTGTGCAAGCAGAGTGTGGAGAGTTTACAGATGTGGAACAAAGGAACCGGTTAATACCCACGGTCTCCACAGATAGGTCCGGCTGAAACACAAGAGAGAGGACTCAATCAGATAAACTGTGCAAACACCATGAAGAACTCCTGAACATACAGAGAACATGAACTCCTCCAGCTAATAATCAGAATAAATTCATCTAATTAAAGTTTAATTAATTTAACTGCCTCATATGAACCACTGAACCGCATGGACACTAAATGTTTTTCACCTGCTTTACTGCATTAAATGTGGGTCAGGTGAACCCGCATGTCAACAATTGAACAGCACCATCTGTAACGTACAAACTGGCTGTTTTAAGCTCAGGTAGAAAACAGTTTTCTCTCAGGCACGATTCAGATTTAACGGTGACATAAATTCAATAAATGATCCACACTAGCACCGGACCTACCTGCTGTTTGTGTCCAGCTGCACGACTGTCGGCGGGCACGACCACGGCCAGCGCCGTAGGAAGGCTGCTGGAGGAGCAAACATGCGAGCTCATCTTTCTTTCTGCCTGCGTAAATGTTAGAGATGCACGAGCTGATGCAGGAGGGAACGTATTGTGAAGCAGAGAGGGAGGTCTGAGCTTATAAAGCCGGGAGCTCGGATCGGAGGGGGGGTGTGTGTGCTGCAGTCTGGCGGGGGACGGAGGGGGACAGAGGGGGACAGGGGACAGCCCCGCTGGGTGACAATGTTGTTGATGTTGACAAATGACGGAGTCTCAGTTAATTACCTTCACTAATGATAAAGAAAGAAATAAATAATGAAGCACAGTTTCCAATTTAAAGGAGAAAAATCAGCCTAAAGGTGCAAACACGTTTTAATATGTATAAATATATAAAGTTTAAAAAATAAAACATGATTACAGAGAAAACCACATAATAAATATTATCACTGATTTTAAGATTCAAGGTTCAAGATTCAAGGGGCTTTATTGTCATTTTCAATAACAACAGTGAACATTAAATTACAGTTGCCATATTTTTCTTAGATCTCTTTAAACTTTTATTTTTCTGTATTCATGTTTGTTGCTGTTTGCAGCAGGGAAACATTATTTCAGTTCTGTTGAGAAAGGACACACATTAAAGTACACACGACACAAAATACAAAACATAAAGTGACAAAAACAACAGACGGGATGAGTTTAAAACGCAAAGAGGTCAAATGTACAAACTGATCCAGAGTTCGTGATCAGACTCTGCAGGATCAGCAAACTGTCCATGAACAGACGAAACAGCCCGG
>NC_040032.1:9233457-9255145 GCF_000972845.2 Larimichthys crocea
TTAAAAATTTGCGTTTGGTGTCCCCGAAAACCATTCACAGACTGTTAACTTTGGTTTTAGTGAAAACAAGAACATGTCTGTTAAGTTACAGATTTTTCATATTTTTTAAGAAAACAGATCCTATAGTTCAAACACTGACGTGATGGAGAAAACTAGATCAGTTTTGATTCCCACCCAGAGATTAGTTAAAAACAGCTGTCAGACTGAAGTCACACAACTGTGTGTGATCAGACACAGTGAAGACGTGATGAACTTCTATCTGACTGACTTCTGCCACGAGCTGCTGTGACGTGAAGTTTTCTCAGATTCAAGTAAAGTTTTATTTGAAGGTTCCAATAAATAAATATCTGATGATGATGGAAAAAGACAAAGTGACTCATGACAGAGAGAAACACATGAAGGAGCTGAAAAACACACACACACATACACACAACACACCACACACACATATAAACAATACACACACACATACACACACACTAATACACACAACACACACCCACACACAAAACACACACACACTAGACACACACACACACAACAACTAAACACACAAAACACACACACACACACACACACACAAACACACAAACTATATATATAATACACACACACACATAAACAACACCTATATATATATACCACCCACACAAACACATAACACACACACACACTATAACACACACACACACACATATACAACACACACACACACACACACACGCTATACACACCACACTATATATAGAAACACAACACACACACTCCACACACACTATAGACACACACACACCACTATATACACACACACACATAACACACACACTATATATACAAACACCACACACACACACTATACAAACACACACACACACAACACACACAACACACAAACACACACACACACACACATAACACACACCACACTTAATATAACACACAACACACAATCTGCAGTGTAAAGCCTCATCGGTCCCGGTTCTGTCCGGTTCTGTCCTGGTTCGTCCCGGTCCGGTTCTGTCCTGGTTCTCGGTTCTGTCCGGTTCTGTCCCGGTTCTGGCCTTGGAGCCCCGTGGTTGGACCTTTTGTTCTCATCTCAACTAATTTCTCTGTTAATTAGTTACTGTCGCCTCCTGCTGTCTTTCTCACAGATGGTGTCCAACTTTTCTCCTCGTTGTTTTTACAGACAACCGTGCGGGATGAGATTTTCTCACGCCCCGCAGCGCTGCGGTGTTTGGACAAGAGGGGGGGGGGGGCAAACTGCGGGGCGAGGGCAGCAAGAGGCCGCATGCAAACATGAAGGAGGGTGAGGAGGCATCAGGAGCCAGAGCAGACCAGAAATAAGAAACAAATCTTTTTATTTTATTTAATCCAGTAAAAGATGGTGCACGAGCTCGGTTCGTTTCGGTCTGTTCTGTCTGTAGTCAGTTCTGAGCATGCGCACTGTGTCAGCACTGACGGCGTGTGCAGCCCATAATGAAGGGTGTGAGGATCCTCACCTGCGGCCTAATGGACTTTTCATTTGGACAAACAAACGTGTCAGAGACATGAGGCCGAGGCAAACGGAACAAATGGACCCGAGGACGGACGGGTCCAGGACACAAATATAATTGTATTGTGTCCTGTCCTATATAAGTATAATGGAGAGCAGCTGGTTCAGTCTAACTGCATAAATGCAGCTCTGCAGACTGTGACTCATTCCTGCACATTAACTTTACATTTAGATATTTTATATATTTAGTTCTTCATTATTTATCTTCATTATATGTGATGAACCCGATCCACTGCTCACTGATCAGAAACATCCACAGATCTGTTGAGTTAGATTTTTATGCTGCATATTATTCTAAGTTCTGTTTGTTTGATGCTGTTTTTGTAGTTTTCAAAGCTTGTAACTATTCCATGTTAGTGTTTTATATTTCCTTTGTTCCAGATCAGGTCTGCTCCTGCTACTTCTCTAAACCACCCTGACTCCTTTTGCTGTATTTGTGCTGGTTTCACCATCAGTGCGTTTGTCAAACGAGCATAATTTGCATATTTTAAAGTCAAACTGATCAAGACAACAAGCCACGGGCCCCTCACACAGTGTGTAAGCAGAGTGTGGAGAGTTTACAGATGTGGACCAAAGAAACACAGGGAAAGTTGCGTTTGGTGTCCCCAGAAAATCATTGCACAGACTGTTAAACTTTGGTTTAGTGAAAACAAGAACATATCTGTTAAGTTCAGTATTTTTCATATTTTTTAAGAAAACAGGATCCTGTAGTTCAAAAACTCGACGTGATCGAGAAAAACTGAGATCAGTTTTGATTCCACACCCAGAGATTAGTTAGAAACAGCTGTCAGACTGATTCCACACCCAGAGATTAGTTAGAAACAGCTGTCAGACTGAAGTCAACACAAACTGTTCCCAGTGTGACACAGTGAAGACATGATGAACTTCTCTGACTTCTGCACACGAGCTGCTGTGACGTGAAGTTTCCTCAGATCAATAAAGTTTATTTGATCTGAAGGTTCCAATAAATTAAATATCTGATGATGATGGAAAAATGACAAAGTGACTCATGACGAGCAGAAAAACATGAAGGAGCTGAAAAACACACACACACACACACACACACACACACACACACACACTATATACACACACACAAACACACACACTATACACACACACACACACACTATATATACACACGCACACACACACACACACACACTATATATATATACACACACACACACACACACACACAAACACACACACACACTATACACACACACACACACACACACAAACACACACACAAACACACACACACACACACTATATATATATATATACACACACACACACACTATACACACACACACACTATATATATATATATACACACACACACACACAATCACTATATACACACACACACTATAGACACACACACACACACTTTATATACACGCACACACTATAGACACACACGCACACACACACTATAGACACACACACACACACTTTATATACACACACACACTATAGACACACACACACACACACACACTATAGACACACACACACACTTTATATATACACACACACACACATCCTGCAGTGTAAAGCCTCCATCTGTCCCGGTTATGTCCCGGTTGTCCTGGTTCTGTCCCGGTTCTGTCCCGGTTCTGTCCCGGTTCTGTCCCAGTTCTTTTGGCCTTGGAGCCTCGTGGTTGGACCTTGTTGTTCTCATCTCAATCTAATTTTCTCTGTTAATTAGTTTACTGTCGCCTCCTGCTGTCTTTCTCACAGATGGTGTCCAACTTTTCTCCTCGTTGTTTTTACAGACAACCGTGCGGGATGAGATTTCTCACCGCCCCGCAGCGCTGCGGTGTTTGGACAAGAGGGGGGGGGGGCAAACTGCGGGGCGAGGGCAGCAAGAGGCCGCATGCAAACATGAAGGAGGGTGAGGAGGCACCAGGAGCCAGAGCAGACACAGAAATAAGAAACAAATCTTATTTTATTTTATTTAATCCAGTAAAACATGGTGCACGAGCTCGGTCCGGTTCGGTTCTGCTCCTGTAGTCAGTTCTGAGCATGCGCACTGTGTCAGCACTGACGGCGTGTGCAGCCCATAATGAAGGGTGTGAGGATCCTCACCTGCGGCCTAATGGACTTTTCATTTGGACAAACAAACGTGTCAGAGACATGAGGCCGAGGCAAACGGAACAAATGGACCCGAGGACGGACCGAGGGACCAGGACACAATATAGTATGCTTTGTATTGTGTCCTGTCCTATATAGAGTATAATGGAGAGCAGCTGGTTCAGTCTAACTGCATAAATTCAGCTCTGCAGACTCATTCCTGCACATTAACTTTACATTATTTATCTTCATTATATGTTTTATTGTTTGTTTTGCACCAAAAACACAGATTGCATGTGATGAACCTGATCCACTGCTCACTGATCAGTGTCTGAGTTTGACTAAAATGAACATTTCAAATAAAAAAAAATATAATAAATAACAAATAATCTAAAAGTTTGAACATTTATTTGAAGAAAATTAACAAAATAACAAAACATGTTTTGTTTTTATGTTTTTAGATGCTCAGAAATCAATATTTGGACAATAGAAGTGAATTAGATCCATACAGAATAAATAAATTAGACGTTTCATTTATTAAAAATGTTTTTGTCTGTTTTGTTTGACATGAAAAATAAAACTGGATGGAGTCAGAGTCAATAATTGACTAAGTGAATAATTTTTCACAAACTTTGAAGAACTTGACATTGAGTTAACTCATAAACTGCATAAAGATCGGACGGCGTCCTCGTGACGTCACCGAGTCTCTGAAGCTCAGACGCCGTGTCGTGGTCCGCCGCCATGTCAGAGAAAACTGAACGATGCGTTCAGGGGTTAAAGGTTCAGTCTGTGGTTTTCTGTCCTGTCAGGTCACGACCACAGTTTGACTCTGAAACAAATTGGACGGCAGCAGCACAAAAGTTTGTCTGCTCATCCAAATGTTCAGCCAAAAGCCAGTCAAAACACAGTGTGTGTGTGTGTGTGTGTGTGTGTGTGTGTGTGTGTGCCCCCACTGTTTTCACATTTGTCGCCTCCTCCAGAGTCAGGAATGCTGCTAATCAGTGACCAACAACTGCTCTGTTGTCTCGTCTTACTCCAGAGAAGTTCAGCAAAGATCTGGAGACGAGTTCTCTGAGGAACCGTTTCACTAAAGTTCTTTAGACCCGACCGGTTCAGGACAGAACCGGCTTTAAAGAACGGACTCATTGAGAAAATCAGCTGCAGATGAACCCGTAATTAAATTAATGACGCCATGCACGCCGGCCCTGGCACATGCTGACCCGGTGTCAGTCGACCTTTTATTGTAGGCGAGCGTCACTTGTTCTGCAGCCGCCGTCACACCTCTGTGTGTGTGTGTGTGTGTGTGTGTGTGTGTGAAGGTGTTGAGAGTCACACTCGACAAACCAACAAAACACACACAGTCTGTTAATGAAGAGGACTTCATCTGCACCGACACCTCTGTTTGTGCTGAAAGCCCTGATACAGTTTAACATAATTAACATTAATGTGGATACACACAGGTCAGCCAGGTGAATCTTTGAGGAATATATCAAGCTGACACCTAGTGGACATAATAAGTAACATCAGCAGCTCAGAGGGTCCCTGCTGCTCCTGAATGCTGCTCCGGTTTGGACTCTCTGGTTCTGGCATGACGACACCGTGTGTCCTCCTCTTTCATTCTCTCCGTGCACTCACTGACGTCTTTCATTTGTAAATGAATGAATCTTCTTCGCTGTCACCTCGTGTTGCCTCCTTCCTTGTTGCAGTCTTTGAGTCGGGCTGTGACGATGCAGAGAAACGTTTGGAGTGATCTGAACCTGTAAGACTGACGTTATATTCTGAAAGTCTTCAGACTCTCATGTCACATATCGGCTCAGAATCCATTTTTAAATTGATAAATCCGTCATGACAAACTGAACTGAAAGCAGTCAGTCACAGATCAGCTTCCTTAATACACGGTTGTTGTTGTTGTTGTTGCTCTGCAAAGACTCGCCGTCTCGTCCAAGCAGAGGAAGGGTCGGCGAGTGGAGGGAGAGTTGACCATGACAGGTTATCAGAGTTCATATAAATTCATGAACTGTTTCAAAACATTTAGATGTTTTAGTGTGTCCTGCTGAATAAGGTTCTTTTGTCCCTGATCCGGATCCAAAAATCCTTAAACTGTTTAAAAAAGTACGTGGAGACATTTAATCAGATAATGCTGCAACACTTCGAGTCCATTGAAGATATTAAAATCAACCCAGAGGATCCAGCTGACTCTGCGACGCGTTATTGTTCTTAATGTTTCTTGCTTTCTTTTAAATGTTCTGTCTTTCTTTGTCAGCAGTAAAGCCACAAATGGCGACGCAAGCAGGCAGCTTTGTCATCTGTTTTATGTTTTAGTCCTCAGAGCCTCACGCCTCAAACAAACCTGTCGTCCTGCACTGACTGAGCATCAAGTTTTAAATCCAAACTTTTAGCAGAGAGAACGTTTTGATTGTCATGTTTCCTGCAGCAAGTCTGGGGCAACTGGACTCGTTTGTAGATCCGTGAAGACTCTTTGCGTCTCATCCAACTGAAGAAGCTTCTTGGAGAAGAGCTGAAACTTCTCACGGATCTGCAAACAAGTCCAGTTGTCCCAGACTTGACCTTTTTGGAGACGTGGAGAGTTGAAGCAGTCATCCTCACCGGCGTTCATGTTCTGGAGCTACTTTCTGCCAGCAGGTGTCACCGTTTCCACAGCGTTCACCTCGCAGAGAGCTTTCCTGACCTGATGCAGAGAACAATGAGAGGACGACGTTCGTGTTTTCTTTGTGACTTCATTTGACAAACATTAAATCAGGATTTAGCGCAGCTCGATTTAAAATGTTAAACCAGGTTCAACACACAAGTTAAAATGAAATCCTGAGTTTAGTTTTAATGTCACGTCTTTGTGGGAGATTTCTCAATGGACGCGCTCGGGCTGCGTTCAAACCTCAAACACATCGACGCAAATATCAAAGTTCAGCCGTGAAACAGGAAGCTTTGACTCTTTATTAACCTCTTTAAATCCACTTTCCTCCTCACATTTCCCCTGAAGGAGCTCTGAGGCAGCTGGATTCACATCAGTGAAGTAAAACAACCTTTTTTTTTTAAACCATTGACCGTCAACCAAATAATTCATCCTGTTTTTACGAGCAGCGATCTCCAAATCGACACTATTAGACTGAATTTATGTCGGACGGTTAATCTCATCACCTCAGAATGTTTTTATGTGAGGAAACTCTGGAGAAATTTGTCCTGGTCGGAACTGAAATGTAAAAGTTATTACTAAGTAGAAACCCACATCCTGCTTCTTCGATCCAATCCCCACGTCCAAGCTTTTTTGCAGGAACATTTGCCTTCCAGCCTTCGAACCGTTTCTCCTGAAGCAAAACAACTTAGACGCTTCACTTCTTAATGATTACAAACCGAATCGAAACTTTAAAAAGTCTGAAAGATTAAAAAGATTTCAGTCTGATCGGCCTCTCTCGTTCTGTTCAGTACAGGTGGACGTTTATCAGAAAGTTATAAAATGAATCATTGCGTTCAGGTCCAACTTTTTTAACCCTGACATGCGTCCCCTTTAAAAACATCATCAGGAGACACGATATGAATGTTTATAGCTATGCTGATGACACACCGCTTTACATTTCAGCCTCTCCTGATGACTCAGGGCCAATAGATGCTGTTTTAACGACATTTTAGACACCAAGTAAGCACAAACAGGACAAAAATGAAGTTTTAATTATTGGTTCTGAAGCACAGAGAGACAAGGTCAATATGAAACTACAAGCACTGACATTAAAACCCTGAACCTCAGCTGTCTTTGATTCAGATCTTAGTTTTGAACCTCACATCAAACTAAGAATACTGTATCATCTTACAGGGGCGACCGTTTCTCTTTCAAGCCAACACATGAACACTAACGAACACCTTTATTACCTGCGAGAACTGACTGTTGTTCGACTTTCTGGTTTTCTTAAGAAGAATATATCTCAGTTACAGTTCATCCAAAACTGAGCTGCAGGTCTGTAGACGAGGACCAGAAAGAGAGCTCAGTCTCTGCACTGCCTACCTGTCTGCTGCAGAATTGATTTTAAAATCCTTTTATTGGTTTATAAAGCTCTTAACGGTCCCACCTGTTTATTGGATCTGCTTTAGACCTATGAACCCTCAGGTCCTCTGGTAGAGGCCTTTTAATTACCCCTAAAGTCAGAAGAAAAACCCTGAAGGCAGCACAGACTGTTCATATTTTTAAAGACAAACTCAAGACTGATCGTTTTATTCTGTTTTTTTCTTGAGCTATATTTATTTATTTGTCTATTTTTTTACATTTTAATCTGTTACGCCGTTACTGAATTCAGGTGCCTCTTGCGTGGAAGGAATGCAACATGCAGATATTACTGTACCGATCCAATATTTAATCTCATTGCAAAAGACAATATCCTATCAGGTTGTGCAGAGGCCCGAGGCGCTGTGTTTTCATTAACAGTCTGAACCAGCATGCACATTACACCGCAGCCAATGGAAGCCTCTGTCAGATATGCCAAATGACTGCGCCTGCCAAGACTTCCAGCAGGAATCCCTTTTTCAAAATCACATTGGATCTCGCGCACAAATCCCCGCTGATCCTCCGACTTCTGCCAAGAGTCACTTTATTTGTTCAGATTGGTGAGTCATAATTAAATCAAAGAAACAAGGGACTGAAGGATCATTCCTCAGCACGTGTATAAATCTCCTGTTTGGGGTGCCAAACTTTTTTTTAAGACGACACGACTCTTTCCCCATTAAGACACTGCAGGAATGATGCAACCATTGTTGGGAAACCTTCTGGAACTTGGCACCCCCGCCTAAAACCTGAACGTACAAAAAAGCTGCATCCAAACAATAGCCATTAATTAGTACAATTCATCAAGTTAATTGGCTGTGTTTAAATAATTGGATGGAAATAAAACAGAGCGTTAACAGCAGATCATTAGTCGGCTTAATTTGCCCATGCACTCAGAGAGACAGAAGCCTAAGCTATGCAACCCTTCATTAAACACACATCAACGTTTGATGATGTCTCTATGCACAGTAAGAGATTTTGTCTTTTTTTTTTTTAACACCGGCTGCAAAATAATTGTTTTAATAAGACGACACAGGAGGAGGCAACATCAAATATCAAAAAGGAAGGAAACGATAAAAGGAGCTCTGACTCCAGATCTTCTCCTTCACATGATGCCGTTAATTGTGGACATATATTCACGTTTCTTTCAATACATCCTCAGAACACAATAAACATACGCAGTATACAAAACAAACGCATGAGTACAAGATCAGGGAATGGTCAGATACGAGACACCAACAGCAGGACACACAGTGAGACAGTTAAAGGTCCAGTGTGTAACATTTAAGTGGATCTATAGGCAGAAATTAAATATAATATGCAGTAACTCATTTTCATGAGTGCATTATCACCTGAAAATAAAAATCATTGTGTTTTTGTTGAGTACTGTGGCCTGCTGTAGTTTCTCCTGCTTGTTTGGAACAAGAGGGTGAGGCGAGGTGTATTCAGTTGGTTGCAATCTGCAACTTCAGCGCAAGAGAGCCACTACATTTTTGGTGCCATCTTGCAGTGTACTTGCTAATTTGCAACAACCTCGCCTCGTCTTCTCCATCCATCCTCAATCCTTAGATTTATAAATATGATTTCATAACTCATCCAGCAACGCCGAAAATGGTTTCTGAAAATAGTTTTGTTCTGCTCCATCCAACAGCAAGAGAAAGTATTTCATAAACCGACTCTTGAAACACGGAGGCACTGTTTTGCTGCAACCTTAACCCCGTTTTAAGAATCTGTTGGACCTTTGTTCTGTCAGAGCAGAATCTGTCTCAGTGTTTATTTCACAGTATTTGGAAAAACAATTAAGAGTTTATAGAGCAGCTCTGTATACCGGTCAGTCCCGCCTCCTCACAAAGTTCAGCTCGCACTGGAACACCTAATTCTGCAGCCTGGGCCTCCCTGAGATGACCTGAAATCCCAGTGGTGTTACAAAAGCAGGAGATGAGATGTTTGGTGTCTGGTTGTACGTTCTAGAGGTGACCAACTATTTAGTACAAAGTCCAGAAAAGAGCAGCACCAGCAGAGAAGATCCCAGAACCAAAACGGGATATATTCCCATTTCTAAGTGGACCGGACCATGAATCTGTTGTGACTCGACAGTGCCGCCTTGTTTCAGAGCTGCAGCTGATTTAACATTCAGACATACTCTGCAGAGCTCTGGAGGAATCCGTACTTTCCTCCCAAATTGAAAAGATTATTCTGAGTCGCTCGTGTGCAGAGATTCGTTTAATCACGCAAACGAAACACTTTTGGCTTGAGTGCCTTGATCGTGAGGCGGAAACGATATGCACACACACACACACACTCACATGTACACACATACCACATTATTCATGATAATCAGGCAATCATCTGCTAATAGTGGGATTTTGTCTCTATCCTCTCCATCTAATAAGTCTCTTATCCTTCCAGCTTCATCTCCAGGCGATGGGCTCGCCCATCTGTCTGCTCTGTGGATGTATAGTACCGCTGCACGGTTCCTACGGAGAATCCAGAAATCAGCAGGGTTTCTTTATGAGAATAAAAACAACACCGGTCCAGGTCTCGACCTGGTTTTGGACGACGGTAACGTGATAAATGAAGAGTCCAGGAAAACTTACCGTAACCCGGAGCTGTACATCGCTTTCTGGACCTCGCGGCAGGACCAGACTGCTTGTTATCAGATGTGCTCTGTGCATTTCTGTTGTGTATTTCAGAACCGGGTCAGAGAGATCTGGTTTCTGAGAGCCACACTCCAGAACAGACAAAGGTTTGGCCTAACCGAGTGTAGTATCACAAAGATGAACGTGAATTCAACCCAAGACTCACTCTGCTGGATGATGCCCAGAAGATAAACACTGTTTGAACATTGTTCATGAAGTATCCACTGATATAAAACCTGAGCCAGATCCACATCACATCATGTGATCCTTGAAATGAGTCCGTCACTCAATGCAGATAGTGAACAAAAGCAGACTTTAATAACTTACCGAGGCGGGTAACAACAACAAAAGACCGAACTGATCTCCAACTCAAGGACGGAACAAATACAGGACGACCTGACCGGTGAAAGAACGCCGGGTGAAGACAAGATGACACGACACAGGTGAAACTAATCAGGCTGGAAGAGGCAATCAAAACTGGAAACACGAAGGCAGGAAGTAAAGTCACAAGGAGAATTACAAAATAAAACAGAAAATGTTGTGGATGTACAAACAATTTCACTGCCGTGTACAAAGTTCAAGTTTCGGTATAATAGGTGAAATGTTTCGTCGAGTTTCGTCGTGTTCTGGTTGTCTCGATCGTTTGGTGTCAGGTATGAGAACAATCTTAAAATGAGGAGTATGTAAAACACAAAAAACATGAGGAGGAAATACAGACAATACGTACACAAAGGTGACAGTGAGGGAGCGACATACGGTCATAAATAAAGGCTGGTCCCACTTATATGTGTCATAAAGCATCATCTCCCTGCACGAGGTCAAATTATATCAGAAATCCAGACAGCATGGCTGACAGGAAGCGATGTTCATGTTTGTGATGATGAGTGCAGAAATGAACAACAGTGCATAGGGTGGATTTGTTCCAGCTGCCATAATCATCTTGAAAACGAAGCCATGCCAACCCTCGCTCGAGCTAACAACTCGGAGCTGCTGACATCCCACCTGAGCGCTCTGATCTGAACATGTTGGAGAGGCAACATAACCAGAATTATTCCTGTTCATGAAGACTGAGAGGTGAGGCTCAGGTCGTGAGAGGAAAACTGAAGAAACGGTGATGTTTAGAGGTGTGGAGGGGGCTGAGACGACACAACTGGAGCTCATTGTCCAATCATAGGATTTCGTACCTATCAGTAGTGACCCAACACATGAGGTTGAAGTGGTTTGAAGATCTGAAGATCTGCATCTTGTCGACTTCTGGTGATGCAAACACCTGATACAGAGATTTAATCTGGTCTCCAATTAACTCCTGGGTACGGTGGAGTTTCATCTATAGAGGAAGCCCTCACACAGACTGCCCCCTGTGGGAAGAAGGTGCAACTGTGAACTAAACTGTACAAGAAAGTTCCACAAGTGCAAACACACACAACAAAAAACCCTCAAAGACATGTCTAATTCTTCCAATCTTGACTTTAAGTCACTGTTCACATCTTCTCCAGTTGGTCCAAATTTCGTCCACCAGTTGTAGGTCATGTTACACCGGTGTTGGCTAATCCACATTGGTTACCAAAATTATTTTAATCACCTGTAACGCTCTATAAAGACTGGCCCCACGTTATATTTCTAAATGATTGTGTTCTCTGATTTCTGAGGTCGACTGACCGACGTCTTTGGGTGGTCCAGAAATCTACCCTCAAACCAAACACTTAGAAGTGTTTGCCGTTGTGGCTCCTACCGTCTGTTTCATCAAAACTTTTTTGTGTAACGTCGTTTTGGATTTCCCAAACCATCATTCAGAAAGACAACGACAACAAGACCTGGAAAAATGATTCAGTGAACTCCCTCTGAAGGCATCAACGCCACCAGTCAGACCTGAGGAAGTCTTCTGTTAGTCTAGTTTCTTATGATCCACCTCCAACAGGTACAATGACCTGATGACTGATGATAATGATCCTCCATATGCTGCAACATAAAAAGCATCGCCGTGCACAAACCTGATCTGTCTCTGTCGGCGTGTTTACATCCAGGTGCCCGTCCCCCGCGGTCAGCTGTGTAGGCTGCAGCAGATATTTTACAGAAAGTGGAGGCTGGAAGCCAACACGAGGAAACACGAGAGATGTGGACACGTACTCGATATGTGTCAGAGGCTGGAGGACACTTTCTAATGAGAGCAGAGGGAAGCTGAGAGGACTTTCATTTTTTCACTTTACAGAGTCAGACCAGATCAGACTCAGTATTAATGAACGCAAACAATGAATCATAAATGTATAGATTTCCAACTTATATGTGGAAAAGTCACCGTGACCTGCCGACTCTTCGGCGAACACTCCCCCAGAAAACAGCCTCCGTCTGGGCAGTGAGAGGCGGGTGAGTCCCTCCGTTTACTGAGGCGATGATGTGATGATGAACTTGTGTTCGTCGAACATTTTCAGGTTTGATTTAACAAAAAACACAAACACAAAGCTGTGCATGAATTAGTTGAAGAGCTTCTTAGTCTTAACTTAGAAGTTAATTATGATTAAGAAGGAACAATGTTTGTATTGAATGAATTCACTGATTAATGTAAATGTAAGATTTAATTAACTTTTATTGGCTCAATTTAAACGAATTAGAACATTTCTGCTTTTCATATCAACTCAGTATTTCTGTTTAAGTTTTATTCATTCAAATCTAAATGGATAACTATAAACAATCTCATTTAATTTATATTCACTCGATAACAAAGACGGTTTTAATGAATTAATCAAGATGATTGTAATCTGTTGCCTGAGTCGATTTGGTGCATCTTTTCGTTTTATAGGTGAGCAATGAGCTTTCTGTCTGTGCATAATTTGTGTCTGTGTCTGCACAGCTCATATCAAAATGCAGAATAATGCAATATTTAGACAAAACTGGAGCGAGCCGACTAAACGAAAAGCTGGTCAGGAGCCAAAAGAGAGAGAGAGAGAGAGAGAGCGACGGCTTCTGTAGACGAGCCAAAGAACTCGACTGACTGAAAACAAACTCTCATCACTCAGAAATGTCAGACCAAGGACTCGTCAGTAATTTATCCAATCCGAGGAGAGTGCAACAAACGATACAGAGTGTGAGGATCACAAACAGGACGAGTCGTATGCCCGCCATAATGTAGTTAATGTGTTTGAGAACATCAGTTATTGTTCAGAGGTCGTGTCAGCTACTCAACGACTGCAGCAATCCACATTAAGACAAGAAGAACTGCTTGGACCAACAAACACATGCAGAGACATTAGACCAGGGCAAATCTGGACTGCAGAGAAGGTGAACGGATGGTATCTACATGTGTGGTTCCCAGCATGGAACATGTAGGAGGACGCGTAACGGTGTGGGGTCGGCCAGCATGGCTACCATGCCATCCCATCTGGAAAAAACTGATTACCCCCGTTCTAGACAATGATTATGTCGCATCACATGGCACCGGACGGTTAGTCAGATAGAAAATCTGTCCAGTTTTCAAAATAAAACACCCTGTAAAGAAAATTGTAACCACGTAGCTACTGGTCAAAGTACAAAAACATAAAGAAAAATGACCTGAGGAAGTTCGCCAACATCGTCACAGAGCTGTGCCCGATATGATCAGAAATGTAGTCCTCCGTAAATCTTAAAAACTACAAGTAGTGCCACCGTCAGATTAATTAAGTAGGAGAGTTTCCTTTATGGAGTACGTGCGACTCGATTCCCTTTATTTTTGGTAAGCTTGTTGGCTAACGTACCCTCTTCCGTGGACTCAAATGGTCCAAGTGTTACGACGGTATCCGCTCTGTTTTTCTGTGACGAGGCTTGTGAATTGTTAATGGTTTGAGGATTGTGTCTCTAATAATACATCACATGATTGAAATAATCATGCGGTCCATGAGGTGTCCTCAGGCGAGACACCGAAACCTTAATTGCTCCCGATGGTCGGCTCGCTGCCGTCGGTGTTTGAGTTTGTGTGCAAATGGGCGAATTCTTCAGAGCTTTGAACGAAAGCGCGACTGTAAATTAATGCAGCCATTTCGTATTAATGCAGTCATTAACGGACGCTGAGGAATAAAGTAAAAGTTTAACATCTTGGTGCCAATCTGAGGACATCAAATCAAGCTTCACCCCAGATCAGTTTTGATGAGGTACACCCTGATTTTGTGCTTAACTCCCCATGGGTACTGTAATAAAGTCTGATGACCCAGTTATTGTCATTCAGCTCAACCTTAAACCCAAGTGACTGTCGACTGTGATGTTGTGAAATTTCAGAAAGGCTGTACCGATAAAGAAACGAGGCAGGAGAGGCGTGGAGAGATGGAGATTGGCCAAAAAGAAAATAGAGCGAGGGATACTGGGAGGACTAAAGATGGGAGCTTTTTCTATTTGGGCACTATTCTCCCCCTCTCATCTTTCAAGGCGCTCGGCTAATTCCTTCACTAAGCTGCACCTACCCTGAGGACCAAGTGAAGCATTCAATATGCACTCAGTCCATTAGGAACCAAACTGCCTACATTAGCGCCACACCAGAGAGGAGATTCAATTTCCATGGAGCTGAGGAGGGAAAGGCTGAAGACTCCCACTGAATACAATAACAAATGCCCTGAAATTAATAATTAAAGACAGACAGAGGCTGCAGGACGTCAGGAAAGTCAATACAATGAATAAAAACGATATGGCTGCCTCAGATAGAAAACTTCAGTACTTTCTACTCTTTGCAAGACTTCAACCATCACACAGCCTTTTTATAATAAAGAAACATTAACAGTTCGTGCAAATAAGACGCGCTTTCTTTGGGTATTTCTTCACATGTCAAGTTAGTTGGTGAACACGGCACGGCAGTTTGCGAATTGCATTAGGACCCTGAGCTTTACTTGTCATGCAAATTGGGATTTAACGCGCCTTTAAGCGCCCGGCAACACTCGGAAAACTGAGATTTGTCACCCAGGAGCAGCAGGAGTCTGTTTGTCTCAACTCAACCGACGTATTACTGCAAAAAAAATAAATAAATATTAACACGGTTGACGGTGGGTCGCTCAGGGAGAACTGCTGGCTACAAACGTGTTCCTCGAATAAAAGCTGAGAAACAATATTCCTGATACAAAGCCGTGTAGCCGAGCATAATTTGGCAAGTTCTCCTCCAGAAAAAAAGGTCTGATGGACGAGACAATGGCACGGGAACACACAAATGAGGACACACAACACAATTATACACAGTAGTGTAAAAAGGGGAAGTGATTGGAAACAGAAGAAAACAATTGCTGGCATGAGAACACACAGAGACAATTAAATCCAACAATAGACTGAAAGGAGCTGAGGTGGGAAGAGCTCCAGCCCACACCGAGGATCGGTACCGACTATTAACATGACAGGAAACCCCTCCAGATGCTTACCTTTCCTCACTTACTGTAATACGAGGATCAAACTACATGATATCAACCTGATGATGGCTCGGATTGATGGACACACAATAAAAAATGTGTGTCATAGTAGAAGACTGATCCTGCTCCGAGGAGGCCCCATGAAGCCGATTGTGAGTCTACAGTCATCTGTGTCCGGGCCTCAATGATTACTGTACGAAAGCACAACTTTAGAACAGCATTCAGAGGTTCTGTTCCTGTGTTCATTGTTAGACTGGACACTGTTGGTTCAGAGGTTCTGTCGCCGTGTTCACTGTTAGACTGGACACTGCCGGTTCAGAGGTTCTGTCGCTGTGTTCACTGTTAGACTGGACGCTGCCGGTTCAGAGGTTCAGAGGTTCTGTTGCTGTGTTCGCTGTTAGACTGGACGCTGCCGGTTCTGAGGTTCTGTCGCTGTGTTCGCTGTTAGACTGGACGCTGCCGGTTCAGAGGTTCTGTCGCTGTGTTCGCTGTTAGACTGGACACTGCCGGTTCTGAGGTTCTGTCGCTGTGTTCGCTGTTAGACTGGACGCTGCTGGTTCAGAGGTTCTGTCGCTGTGTTCGCTGTTAGACTGGACACTGCCGGTTCTGAGGTTCTGTCGCTGTGTTCGCTGTTAGACTGGACGCTGCTGGTTCTGAGGTTCTGTCGCTGTGTTCACTGTTAGACTGGACACTGCTGGTCTGGAGGTTGTGTTCAGTCCTGGGAAGGTAAATGCTGACACTCCCTAATTTACTTTTTTATACGTAAAAATTAAATTAACTTTAAGAGGCTGTACATATAGAGCCAGGGAATAATACCTCAAAGACAATTCACATTATCAAAGGCAGTCCCTTCTTCAAAAACCTTGAGTCCGACCTGACACCGTTGCCTCTCTGGTTCTTCCCATGAGAGGCGATGTCACGATAAAGTGTGTCAGGGAACAAACGTAAATGGGTGGGGGTGATTTGTGTATGGATAAAAATGGTTACACGGAGCTCGGAGCCCCCCAAAAAACTGTGGCACCCCACAGTCTCAGTGAGTGGCCTCTTTCTGGCGTTGATTTATTCATGTATGTGTCGCGCGAGGCCCGAGGCATGGAGAGGAAAGAAGGCCACAGTCAGCCCTGCTCTCTTTATCCCTCTAACCCCTGAGAAATCTGGACCCTGGTGGCCGGTCCTAAAGCCGGTGGTGACCGGGCTGGCTGTGCTTTGTGTGCCATAAAGCTAAACCACTCTCACTACAAGTCTGTGCTGCTCAGACATCACGGTCACAGGTTCGATAACTCTGTGATTTATTTATAACTGAATGTCATATAAATCAGTATCTGTTGTGATTTCTCGCCTCCAGTTTCAGAGTGTAATCCAACTGTGGTAAGTATGGACAGCTGTACTCGAGTATTTGTTCTGATTACATTACTTATCGCCAAAAATTGTGTCTTGTGATCAACTTAAAGTGCCAGGCTCTGTTACCTCTGTTAGCTGTTCATCCAGTTAGTTCCGTTAGCTCTGTTAGTTCCGTTAGCTGTTAGTTCCGTTAGCTCTGTCAGTTCCGTTAGCTGCTATTTCGTTAGCTCTGTTAGTCCCGTTAGCTCTGTTAGTTCCGTTAGCTGCTATTTCGTTAGCTCTGTTAGTTCTGTTAGCTGCTATTTCGTTAGCTCTGTTAGTCCCATTAGTTCCGTGAGCTCTGTTAGTTACGTTAGCTCTGTTAGTTCCGTTAGCTGCTATTTCGTTAGCTCTGTTAGTTCTGTTAGCTGCTATTTCGTTAGCTCTGTTAGTTCCGTTAGCTCTGTTAGTTCCGTTAGCTCTTTTATTTCGTTAGCTCTATTAGTTCAGTTAGCTCTGTTGGTTCCGTTAGCTGTTAGTTCCGTTAGCTGCTATTTTGTTAGCTATGTTAGTTCCGTTAGCTCAGTTAGTTCTATTAGTTCTGTTAGCTGTTAGTTCTTTTATTTCCATTAGCTCTGTTAGCTGTTAGTTCCGTTAGCTACTATTTCATTAGCTCTGTTACTTCCGTTAGCTGCTGTTTCATTAGCTCTGTTAATTTCGTTAGCTCTGTTAGTTCCGTTAGCTCTGTTAGTTCTATTCTAGTTCTGTTAGCTCTGTTAGCTGTTAGTTCCGTTAGCTCTGTTAGTTCTATTCTAGTTCTGTTAGCTGTTAGTTCCGTTAGCTGTTAGTTCCGTTAGCTCTGTTAGTTCCGTTAGCTCTGTTAGCTGTTAGCTCCGTTAGCTGCTATTTCATTAGCTCTGTTAATTCAGTTAGCTCTGTTAGTTCTGTTAGCTGCTAGTTCCGTTAGTGGTTAGTTCCGTTAGCTGGTATTTCATTAGTTCTGTTAGTTATGTTAGCTGTTAGTTCCGTTAGCTGTTAGTTCCGTAGCTGTTAGTTCCGTTAGCTACTATTTCGTTAGCTCTGTTAACTCTGTTAGTTCCGTTAGCTGTTAGTTCCGTTAGCTGGTATTTCATTAGCTCTGTTATTTGTTATGATTACATTACTTACGTAGCAGGAACTGCAGTTTCTGGCACTTCCTGCGTTGGCTTCATCTCACAGTCACCGATGTTGCCGCTCGACTATCTATATATTATATATGTATTCGCTAACGATAACAGCTGTTATCCTTGCTCAAGGGCACCTGTAGGTCAGGATTTGAACTCTCCTGTCGTCAGGCCAAGTCTCTCCTAAAGTAGAAAGCTATATTAGCCGTCTGACAGATCACATTAAACGCTCCCTTCATAAATATATGCAGTGTTTCTAAGTATATCTCTGAGAATATGTGTTAGTGTCAGATTGGCGGTGGCTCTCCGAGGCTCAGCTTCCTGCCACTCCGGCGTGACTCAGAGTTCTCCGGGTAGCGGCGGCTGAAGTGGCGTCCTGGATGTGATCCTCCCCAGTCATCATGCCTCTAATGGGGACAGCCAGGTGCAAACAGCATGTAATCCTGTTTGTCAACCCCGCCGTCTCTCTATTTCCCGACCCTCCTATTTGGCATGCGATGCGCATTGGAAGCTCGGCTCTGAAAGCTGCCGCCTCGGGCAGTCACAGGTGGAGGCTGGGGAGAAAGTGAGGGAAGAAAGCGAGTCGGAGAACAACAGAGGAGGAGAATGGGAGAAGCAGAGGGGGATTTGTGTTAATCCTCTCTTTCTGGGTGTGCTGTTTCTCAGCCATCCTTCACTTAGCCAACGGCAATAGCCAATAAAGGCCCATACACTGGCACTAAGAGTGTGCGGTTCGACTGCTGAGAGGCTATATGTGTCCATGTGTGACGGAAAACACAGCTCACTTTATTTACTCCAGTTTCCTTCAACTGCTCAAGTTTTTATGAACATGGAGGCAAAAAGAAGTGTGTAACTGAACCCACAAACTTAGCTAACAGAGCTAACGGAGCTAACAGAGCTAACGGAGCTAACAGAGATAACGAAGCTAACAGAGCTAACAGAGCTAACGGAACTAACAAAGCTAACAGAGCTAACGGAACTAACGGAGCTAAGAGAGCTAACAGAGCTAAGAGAACTAACAGAGCTAACAGAGCTAACGGAACTAACAGAGCTAACGGAGCTAAGGTAACTAACGGAGCTAACGAAACTAACAGAGCTAACAGAGCTAACAGAGCTAACGGAACTAACAGAGCTAACGGAGCTAAGGTAACTAACGGAGCTAATGGAACTAACAGAGCTAACGGAACTAACAGAGCTAACGGAACTAACAGAGCTAACAGAGCTAGCAGAGCTAACAGAACTAACAGATCTAACAGAGCTAACGGAACTAACAGCGCTAAGAGAGCTAACAGAGCTAAGAGAGCTAACAGAGCTAACGGAACTAACAGCGCTAAGAGAGCTAACGGAACTAACAGAGCTAACAGCGCTTACGGAGCTAACAGAGATAACAGAGCTAACGGAACTAACAGAGCTAACAGAGCTAACAGAGCTAACGGAACTAACAGAGCTAACAGAGCTAACGGAACTAACAGAGCTAACAGAGCTAAGAGAGCTAACAGAGCTAACGGAACTAACAGAGCTAACGGAACTAACAGCGCTAAGAGAGCTAACAGAGCTAACGGAGCTAACAAAGCTAACGGAACTAACAGAGCTAACAGAGCTAACAGCGCTTACGGAGCTAACAGAGCTAAGAGAGCTAACGAAGCTAAGAGAGCTAAGAGAGCTAACGAAGCTAAGAGAGCTAACAGACCTAACAGAGCTAATGGAGCTAACAGAGCTAAGAGAGCTAACAGACCTAACAGAGCTAACGGAGCTAACGTAACTTAAAGAGCTAATGGAGCTAACAGAACGGATGGAGCTAACATAGCTAACGGCGCTAACAGAGAACAGGATTGCGTGTCCTTGTGTATTTTCTTTCACTGCCAAACACTGAACAAGGCAACACGACTGAGGAACATCCCCAAACTCCAAGTCTGGTCAGTGTTGATAATTTAGTGGATTATTTTGCATTATCAGACAGCTAATCTAATTTTCAGACTAATGAAGTAATAATTATATTATATATATATATATTATAATTATGTTGTGTTTATGCTGTTAAGTGAAGCTTTGCTGCCTAAGTGTTATTTTTCTAAATAACATTTAATTGTAATTACTGTGTGACTCTGATGGCAGGAAGCGGAATAAAGATTAATATGTGATTCTTCTTTGTTTACACAACCTTTCAGCTGATTAACTTTATTTTAACCATCTGCAGTCTGTCAAACTCTGATTACACCACCCAAACACACCCATGTCTTTGATTTAATGTAGAGTAAGGAGCTCCAGCCTCTGTAAAATAAAAACAAACTGATTTTTGCTGCTGTGTGCATCTTTATATTAAATCTATAAACGCATCAAACCGGTCGATTTAATTGTTTTTAAACACGACTATTGGTAGTTCCTATTAAAAGCCATTAATGCCTGGTTGGACCATTGACAGTTTAAAGAATGGACAATGTCTCTGTGACGTCCCTGCAGACTGTCTAAAACCTGGACGTAGTCTCCGTGACGTCATAGTTCTACACATGACGTCCCCGCAGACTGTCATAAAACCTGGACAGGTCTCTGTGACGTCCCGCAGACTGTCTAAAACCTGGACGCTAGTCTCTACGTCCCCCCGCAGACTGTCCTAAACCTGGACGATAGCCTCTATGCCTGACGTCCCCGCAGACTGTCTAAAACCTGGACGTAGTCTCTGTGACGTCCCCCAGACTGTCTAAAACCTGGACTGTCGTCTCCGTGACGTCCGCAGACTGTCTAAAACCTGGACTGGTCCTGTGACGTCCCTCGCAGACTGTCTAAACCTGGACGTAGTCTCCGTGACGTCCCCGCAGACTGTCTAAAACCGGACGTGGTCTCCGTGACGTCCCCGCAGACTGTCTAAAACCTGGACGTAGTCTCCTGACGTCCCACACAGGTTTCTGAAGAGTCATCTGTGAAGCTCAGACCTGACCGACTCCGTCCTTTGCGGTCTGAATATAGTCTAACTAATCTCTGTGTTTGTTAAATATAAATAAAAAATCATTCATCATACTGTCGGCCTGTATCGGACTGCTGTTTCCATCCACAGATATTTTGACAGCAGAGTTTGCTCTGAGAGTCCTGAGTGCACAAATGACTGTTTGAAGGAGGACAAAAACACAAAATGACCATATTATGTCTGCATGGGGACTAATAGCATCTGTAATCAATACCCCACCCACTCAGTCGACGATGGCAGCTGCAGAGATTTGGAAGCAAAACTTCAATAACTTTCCTCCACCAAACACACTGTGCCAAAACTATCAGGACAAGAACAGTCAGCTGATATTTTGTCAGACCTGGCTCCTATGTTTTGTTCATAGTTTCTTTGATTATCAACCGTCTGCTTTCAGAAGAACGGCTCGTCTGCAGGAATAAACTGCAGGACACTACGTCCAGGTTTTAGACAGTATGCGGGGGACGTCACGGAGACTGCGTCCAGGTTTTAGACAGTCCTGCGGGGACGTCACGGAGACTACATCCAGGTTGTTAGACAGTCTCGGGAACGTCACGAGACAGGCCAGTTT
>NC_040032.1:9255155-9284498 GCF_000972845.2 Larimichthys crocea
AGAGACTGCGTCGCAGGTGTTAGACGTCTGGCGGGGACGTCCAAAGACTGCGTAAAGGTTTTAAGAGTCTGCGGGGACGTCACGGAGACTAACGTCCGGTTTTTAGAGATTCTGCGGGACGTCACAGAGACTACGTCCAGGTTTTAGACAGTCTGGCGGGACGTCACAGAGACTAGTCCAGGTTTTTAGACAGTCTGCGGGGACGTCACAAAGACTAGTCCAGGTTTTAGACAGTCTGTGGGACGTCAGGAGCGAGTCAACGGAGACTACGTCCAGGTTTTAGAGAGTCTGCAGGGACGTCAAGAGACTACGTCCAGGTTGTTAGACAAGTCTGCGGGCGCGTCACAGAGACCTACGTCCAGGTTTATAGACAGTTCTGGCGGCGGCCGAAACCTTTTCAAACGGGGAAGGAACGAATCTAACGTCGCAAGGTTTTTAGACAGTCTGGGGCGGGGACCGTCAGGAGACTAAACGCCAGGTTTAGACAGTCCTGGCGGGGACGTCACGGAGACCTACGTCCAGTGTTTTAAGACTCTGGCGGGGGACGTCACAGAATAACGTCCGGTTTTAGGACTAGTCCTGCAGGGGACGCACAGAGAACTACGTCCAGGTTTTAATACCAGGTCTGCAAGGGGAGTCTACGGACTACGACTCCAGGTTTTAGACAGTCTGCGGGGACATCAACAGAACTACGTCCATGGTTTTAGACAGTCTGCGGGGACTCAACGAGACTACGTCCAGGTTTTAGACAGTCTGGGGGACGTCACGGAGCTACTCGTCCAGGTTTTAGACAGTCTGCGGGGACGGTCACGGAGACTAGCGTCCAGGTTTTTAGAGAGTCTGCGGGCGTCGCAGAGACTACGTCCAGGTTTTAGACAGTCTGCGGGGACGTCAAGAGACTAACGTCCGGGGTTTAGAGCAGTCTGCGGGGACGTCACAGAACTACGTCCATGGTTTTAGGACAGTCTGCCAGGGACGTCCACATAGACTACGTCCAGTTTTAGCCAGTCTGCGGGGCAGGCGTCACGGGACTACGTCGCAGAGCTTTTAGACAGCTGGCGGGGACGTTCATGGAGACTCCGTCCAGGTTTTTGACAGTCTGCCGGGAACCGTCACGAGAGACGACGTCTCAGGTTTTAGGACAGTCTCTGCGGGACGTCACGGAACTCGTCGGTTTTAGACGAGTCTGCGGGGCGCCTCACGGAGACTAACGCCAGTCCAGGTTTTAGCACAGTCGGGGGGACGTCACGGAGTCTACGTCCAGGTTTTAGTTTACAGTCTGGCGGGGACGTCACAGAGACTACGTCCAGTGTGCATCGCGAGTGAGTCACGAAGTTCGGTTTTAGAGTCTGTGGCGCACGTCACGGGAGACTACGTCCAGGTTTTAGACAGTTCGTCGGGGACGTCAACGGAGGACTACGTCCAGGTTTAGACCGTCTGCCGGGGACATCACGAGAGACTACGTCCAGGTTTTTTAGACCAGTCGGCGTGGACGTCACGAGACAGTCCAGGTTTTTTTTTAGACAGATGCTGCAGGGACGTCACAGAGATACAGTCCATTGCTTTAAACTGCAAGGTCCAACCAGGATTAATGGGCTTTTAATATGGAACTACTCATAGTGTCGTGTTTAAAAACAATTAAATGCGACTGGTCACTAAGCTCTATCGACCGTTTGAATCCTCTTCCTTCTGCTTGGGCTCGTAGGTTGAGTGGTTATGGAGAAATAAGGAAACAGCAGTGTACGTGTGATGGAGATTTGCGTTGATCAAACGGAGAGGGAAACTGGCCTGTCTCGTGACGTCCCGCAGACTGTCTAAAAACTGGATGTAGTCTCCGTGAGTCCCCGCAGGACTGTCTAAAACCTGGACGCAGTCTCCGTGACGTCCCCCACATTACTGTCTCAAAACCTGGACGTAGTGTCCTGCAGTTTATTCCTGCAGACGAGCTCGTTTTCTGAAAGCAGACGGTTGATAATCAAAGAAACTATGAACAAAACATAGGGCCAGGTCTGACAAAATATCAGCTGATGTTCTTGTCCATGATGTTTTGGCACAGTGTGTTTGGTGGAAAAGTTATTGAAGTTTTGCTTCCAAATCTCTGCAGCTGCCATCGATCGACTGAGTGGGTGGTGGTATTGATCTACATGCTATTAGTCCCCTGCAGACATCATATATGGTCATTTTGTTTTTTGTCCTCCTTCAAACAGTCATTTGTGCACTCAGGACATCTCAGAGCAAACTCTGCTGTCAAAATATCTGTGGATGGAAACAGCAGTCGATACAGCCGACAGTTGATGAATGATTTTTTTATTTATATTTAACAAACACAGAGATTAGTTAGCTATATTCAGACCGCAAAGGACGGAGTCGGTCAGGTCTGAGCTTCACAATGACTCTTCAGAAACCTGTGTGGGACGTCACGGAGACTACAGTCAAGGTTTTAGACAGTCTGCGGGACGTCACGGAGACCACGTCCGGTTTTAGACAGTCTGCGGGGACGTCACGGAGACTACGTCCAGGTTTAGACAGTCTGCGGAGGACGTCACAGAGACACTCCAGGTTTAGACAGTCTGCGGACGCACGGAGACACAGTCCAGGTTTTAGACAGCTGTGGGGACGTCACGAGACTACGTCCAGGTTTTAGACAGTCTGCGGGGACGTCAGGGCATAGAGGCACTATGTCCAGGTTTAGACAGTCTGCGGGGGGGGACGTATGGAGACTAGCGTCCAGGTTTTAGACAGTCTGCGGGGACGTCACAGAGACCTGCTCCAGGTTTTATGACAGTCTGCGGGGACGTCATGTGTAGAACTATGAGACTACGTCCAGGTTTTAGACAGTCTGCGGGGACGTCTCAGGGACTACGTCCAGGTTTTAGACAGTCTGCGGGGACGTCTCAGAGACTACGTCCAGGTTTTAGACAGTCTGCGGGGACGTCTCAGAGACTATAGTTTTATAGATACACTTTCTTACATCTTTGTTTTTGTTTTTCACACATAAATGAAATGAAACACATCACAGTTACAGTTACAGTGATTTCAGTCAGGACTGTGCTGTGTAATACTCTGCGTTATGTTCCTCGGCCTCGGTGGCTCTTCTAATGTTCGGTCTTCATTCGTTCCCTCACATCTCACTGAGAGCTGCTGTTCTGTATGTGGAGCTGCTGTATTCTTAATAATAGCTACAGGTTTTCTCATATTGGTTTTCTGTGTTTTGAAGGAACTCGTTGGCAAACAGCTGCCGCCCAGACGAAGAGGAATGGAGTTTTAGCACAAACTGTTGTTGGAGTGTATAAAATAGCAGAGGTCAGAGGCAGAGATGAACTCATTTAGTGAGCTCTGAGTGAGTCCATACTGTTGTATTAACCTTCAACCTGCTGATATTCGGATCTGCTGCTGGCTGCCTACAACATCACCCCACAGAGCCCAGCCATTTTAAACTTTTATTGTAATTCCTGAAGTTAGCAGGCGGTGTACTTTTCAGTAAACATCAGTTCACTCTCTAACATTTGTGCTTTTCTGTTCTGTACGGTGTGATGGTTCAGTTATTGATGCACAAAGCCGCATTAGCTCATAAAGGAAGGATTTTATTTAACTGCTGTGTCCTCATCAGGGTCACGGGGGGATGGACCCGATCACAGCTGCCAGTAGCCAGTTCATCACTGGCACAAAGAGACAAACAGCCATTAACGCCTATCTACAGGAGAGGACACCATCCAGACAGGTCAAACCTGGACGTAGTCTCTGTGATCTCCTCCTTGCACCTACACAGTTTAACAATGTTCTCTTAGCGGGGTTCGAACTCACAACTTCTGGATCTAAAAGGGTTCAATGGCAACATCTTTAACCACTGGACCACTGAACATCTAGGCAGATACCAGGAGGAGTGAGCAGTGGACCATGTGGTCCAAAAGGACATGGAGACGTGGTTTTCCTTCTACATGATGAGACAAACAAAGTGAAGATCTGAGATGTTCTTCAGCAGCTCCATCAGTCCTGATGGAGCTGCTGAAGAACATCTCTGTGCTCATGGAGGAATCATGCTGAAGATTCTCCTCCATCAGGACTGATGGAGGAGAATCTTCAGCATGATTCCTCCATCAGTCTGATCCTGGTTCTTCTTCTTCATCAGTACTGAAGATGGTCCAGTGGGGAAGGACGCCGACCGCCAACGAACCTCGGCTACCTGAGGTGTGTGTGTGTGAGAGAGAGTTTAAAGAAGTGACCGGTGGAGGTGGTTTTCTTGTTGGGTTTGCTTGTCTCATGTTCTTGCTTGTCTTCCATCTCCTCCTTGTTAAAAAATGTTCTCTTAGCGGGGTTTGAACCCACAACTTCTGGATCTAAAAGGGTTCAAGGGGAACATCTTAACCCACTGGACCACTGAAGATTCAGAAGGAAACAAGAAGAAGCACTGAGCAGTGGACCATGTGGTCCAAAAGGACATGGAGACGTGGTTTTCCTTCTACATGATGAGACAAACAAAGTGAAGCACAGAGATGTTCTTCAGCAGCTCCATCAGGACTGATGGAGGAAAATCTTCAGCATGATTCCTCC
This sequence comes from Larimichthys crocea, assembly GCF_000972845.2. Taxonomy (NCBI): domain Eukaryota; kingdom Metazoa; phylum Chordata; class Actinopteri; family Sciaenidae; genus Larimichthys; species Larimichthys crocea. The sequence goes on from NC_040032.1 coordinate 9,259,707, forward strand.
CCTCAATCTGATCCTGGTTCTTCTTCTTCATCAGTACTGAAGATGGTCCAGTGGGGAAGGACGCCGACCGCCAATGTGGAGACGTGGGATCGAACCTCGGCTCCGGCAACCTGAGGTATGCAAAAACTCTGTGTGTGTGTGGGTCTAAAAACAAAAACTCAAAACTCAAAACCGTCAAACTTGCGTTGCGTTCATTTCTCGTCGTGAATTTCCGCCGAATTTCTCCGATTTCAACTTCATCGCCGACTTCAACGTGCATTTCTTCGATTTCAACTTCAACACAGAGGAGCATCATGGGAATGAAGGTAAGCCAAGGTAAGTGGAGTTAATTATTTTTGATGAATTTTGACGAAAGAATTGGAACGAGCAAAAAGAGGAAAAAGTATTTGGATGTTTGTTTCTTCTTTAACATCATTCATCGTCTCTGTCACTGTGATGCCGAACACAGAAACCAGGCTGGCAGTCGACCATCGAGGTGGTTTTCTTGCCAGGTTTGGCTCCTGGAGTCAGTTCAGTAAGCGACAGCACACTAAAATAATCGAACAAAACCGTCAAACCCGTTGCGTGCGTTTCTCGTTGCCGAATTTCCGCCGAATTTCTCCGATTTCAACTTCAACACAGCCGACCATCGAGGGAACAAAGAACACGCAAGTCAAAACTAAGCTGGCTTGAAGAAAGCAGGTTATGTCCGTGGTTTTTTTTTGTGCAGCTTCCCTGTTTGAAGCTCGATGATGATGCAAACCTGCACAAAATGCTCAGCAGGGATGAGATGACAGCCATCGTGTGGAACAAAAGCAACACGACTTAACATTTCTCGATACGTCCAAAAACACCAGCGGCCTTCTCGTTTCTGTGCAAATTAAGTCAGATTTCTTGTTTCCTCAGTTTATCTGCTCCTCGTGGGATTAGCTCCGCTATCATATAGGTCAACGTTGAGGGGACACCGCCATAAGACGACTTTGTCCTTGCATAAATTCTTCTTATCTGTGACCTGCCAGTCTGCTGCTCACCTCCCAAACAGTGTCAGATTAGATTCTGTGTGCTGTCAGAGCCGGTACACTTCATTTTATTTTATTTCCCTTTGCTGCGTTTCCTCGCAGGAAAAACTTTATTAAATGAAGCAAATAAATATCCTTCAAACACTCGCTCATCTGCAGACAGTCTTATATTTTACTGTTCAATTATTAAGATGCAGCGGTGTAAACTGAGACGCCATCAGTCATCAGTGTTGGTGTAACCCAAGAGGTCATTATCATCTTGCTTTCATAGCAGCTCTGTGATTTATATTCTTCAAAGTATTGATCGTTTTGATTTTTTAGCTTCGCTGACAGTGCGTTCAATCTGATATTAATGTCCCATTTATATTTGAGCCACATTTCTGTGTGACTTTTCTGAACCTAAAGGGTTTCCGTAGCTCCTCACAGTGCTGCTTCAGAAGGTGTGGTACACATGTTCAGCTGTACTCGAGTATTTCTTCTGATTACATTACTTCTGCGAGTCGACGACTTTGCTAACAGCCAATCATCAACCAGGTCACCAGCAGCAGCTAACAAACTAAGCTAACATGAGCTAACAGCAGCTAACAGACTGAGCTAACATGAGCTAACAGCAACTAACAAACTAAGCTAACAGCAGCTAACAAAGTGAGCTAACATTAGCTAATAGCAGCTAACAAAGTGAGCTAGCATTAGCTAATAGCAGCAGCTAACAGCAGCTAACAGACTGAGCTAACAGCAGCTAACAGACTGAGCTAACAGCAGCTAACAAACTGAGCTAGCATTAGCTAATAGCAGCAGCTAACAGCAGCTAACAAACCGAGCTAACATTAGCTAACATCAGCTAACAGACTGAGCTAACAGCAGCTAACAAACTGAGCTAACATTAGCCAACAGCAGCTAACAAACTTAGCTAACATGAGCTAACAGCAGCTAACAAAGTGAGCTAACAGCAGCTAACAGCATCTTGGTAGTTCTTCTCTGTTCATCAGGAAACTAGTAAATGTAAACAAATCAATCAACGTGCATCTTTGAATTGGAAAAGACAATGACATCACAATTTATTGATATAAAGGAAGGCCTAATATGGGCAATGGGGTGTTCAAGGCTCGACCCAAATCCAGATGGAGCTGATGGAGCAGGAGTTCGGGTCAGAGGGTGGAGATGAGTCAATTAAAAAAACAAACTGTCTTCAAGCTTCCTGCTGATTCCTCAGCAAACATATGGAGCTGTACAAACATGGATCTGATATTCACTGTTTAGTTTGTGTATCAGAAATCAAAGTGGTGAACAGAACAAAAGAATTAAAATCAATTTAATCGATGGCTGCGTCTCTACACAATGTGCCAACGCGTTCAGACTGAGAGGCTTTGTTCGCTCATTATATCGACTGAACGACAATCTGCTGTACATATTCCATAATTGGAAATGTTTCCTCTTTGTAATTTTGTTCGCTTCATCTTGAAACCAGTGCAAATATATCCTGGCATCTTTGTTTGAGACTGTTGCCAACTTTGTCTCTGCAGCGATTTGTTTATTTTCTCAACACCAGACACTAAAATTCATATAGACCATCTGACGGGGTGGAGATGTATTAAAGACTGCATGAAACAGGAGTCTGTTTACAACCTCAGTTTTATGTGTTTACCGTGAAAACAATCAGAGACTTGCCAATAGCAAGTGTGCATTACACCCACAACACTATGCATTGCAGCTAGAGGTATGAGATAATGTCAGCGTCTACCTTCCATTGACCGAACACAACCTCCAGACCAGCAGTGAGCAGTATTCCAACAGGAACCTAACGAGGTGGTTTGGCTCCTGAACTTATTGTTTATCAGGGAATGATAAACTCTAAAATACCATGAAGAACACCTGAAAATACAGAAAACATGACTTTGTGTCAGTGTTGGACAGATACTGGAGGACAGAGGACACATGGGACACAAACAAACATCAAGTTTGACTTCACAAAGACTTTAAAATCTTTGGTGTGTAACACATCTTGCATGATGTATTTCATCTCTCCTTCATGAATGATTCAGTCGCTTCATCGTGCAGGATGTTCCTGTATTACAGGATGAAGACGGCGGTGATGCTGACTGTTTTCTGTGGTTTAAATCTGCTCACTGAGCAGAAGTAGTGATTCATGATGAGAATGATATTAGCGCTGTACTTTTCCTGAACACTTTTACAAAGTGCTGTAATTATGTCCTGTATTGATCAGCACGGTGAATGCTGAGTAAAAAGAAATTGAACCGTTGAGTTTGATTAGCATATTGCACAAAATGCAGGAGTATATCTAAGATTGGCATCTACTTACCGAGCTGTGATTCTCACATAGATTTCATGCACTGAGGTGTTTCCACATCACCTGAGACGAACATGAATCCAGAGAAATTAATCTGATTACTTCTTTTTACAAATAAAAGCTGTACCCCATTAAATACTTTGCATTTGCTACATTTAAATGTGAGTCACAACATTAACCCTCTAGTCCTGGTCTTTGTATTGTTGATAGTTGAAGTTGTCACCAATAACCAGAACCAGAAATATTGTTCATTACGTTGATATCTATGATTTTATTTTGACGGGTTTCCAATCTTCTGGAAGCTGTCAGATTGTGTTGCAAGGGAGATTCTGACCCAACCTGCAGGAGAGTGGAGAGAGACGAAGACATTATGAGTTCATCATCACATCATCACCATCAGTAAACAGAGGGATTCACCCGGCTCTCACTGCCCAGACGGAGGCTGTTTTCTGGGGGAGTGTTCGCCGAAGAGTCGGCAGGGAGGACTGACCGAATTTCACTGACTTTACGACATGAATACGAAGATGTTTTCTGATAAAAGTTGCTAAAAACACTACTGCTGTTTGTTACATCAGTGTAGGTTGCTTGTAATTTAATTACACAATCATTGTAAATCAGTAATTGTAATAGTTCTCTGGGGGAGTGTTCATCGAAGAGTCGTCAGGGAGGACTGACCGGGTCGACCTGACTTTTCAAACTGAACTTAAAAAGCTACAATTGTCACATATTTGGTATAAAATCACATGGAAGTTTTAAGTTTTAAAATGAAAACAACTTGTGATTGTCAGTGTCTTTCTGTTTTTGAGGTCGAGCTGTTTGTTTGAGTGACGTTTCTCAGTGAACTGCAGCATCACAAGGTCTTCTGGGGAATTCTGGGGTTAAAAGACGCTTTACGAGACGAGATCACACGAATGACAGCTGAGATCTGTGTTGACGGTTTCCACCTCTTGGATCACATCCCGCTCTGTGTTGTAAACCATCAAACATAGTGTTTGTTCCTGTCGGAGTCCTACCTTCAAAGGAAAGGAAGCGTTTTGCATCACTGTCAGGAACCATATGCGGGCTCAGAGAGTTAAAGACGTCCCGTCATCAGGATTTATTTTGGAGCCGGACATTTCGCTAATTAAAACTGACATAATAAGGACACGCACACACACACCAGTCAACACAGAGTGTGTGGGTGCTGTGTGAGGAGGAAGAGGTGATGATCCATGTGTATCATCAGAGTCATCATCAGCTGATTGACTCGTATCTCTGAAGGCAACCGACTCGTCAACTAGTGTGTCAGACGATTCTGACAAGACCTCCAAAAATACTGAGCAGGTCTGCAAGATCAGGGAAGGACGGTTTCACGCTGTGTTTCTGTGACTGTCGAGGTTTTTCTGCACGTTTTCTATGTTTGATGGAGATATTCCAACAAAACGCCAACAGGAAACTGTTAAAAAATCACTGGGCTAGACTGTACCCAAGCCTACCCAACACTCTCTGACGACGAGTCATCTTTAATCATTCCCAGTGTATCCAAACATTGAAAATAAAGTCCTGACTTTTGTATTATACACAGTTTAAGTTGCCATCTTGATGATATCTATGATTTTATTTTGGCGGGTTTCCACTATTAATCTAAAAATGTCTTTGTAGACAAAGTGTCCCCATCGGCTTTCCGTCATAAATCACCTCGGTAGTGCAAAGTTATTCCCTGTTGGTCTGGTCTAACTGCTGAGCCTGGTGGTTACACTAAAGCTATCTAAAGACTTCTACATGGATCTGGAGGGTTAACTTTGCTTTATACCGGATCTGTGGAAACAGTGCTAATTAGGGTTTATAAATCCATAATTGTGTCTAATTAATGAGTTGAGAACAAAGCCTCAGCTGACAGCAGTTAATTAGCAGTGGGCTACTTTAGCAGGTGGTTAGCAGCAAATATATTGTGTATAAAATCTGATCCAGTTTCACCAAAATCACTTAAAGTTATAAAATAATCAGTGAGGTCCAGACATAGATGACTGTAGCAGACTGTATCAAACAGGTCCTCCCAGCTCATGAAGCTCCATGCTGGACTCTTCAGGGTTTGGGAGAACCAGAAGAAACAGCCTGAAACTGTGACTGTTGGTATGCATGACGAGGCTTTCATCTCCAGCTGACGTAGAATAACTCACCCGGAAAAACCACCACGACCTCGCCACAGTGGCAGAAGACCACAGCACTGCACCGAGTCCTCTTAATTAAACTGAACTATTAGGAAACCAGAGACAAAGCAGGGAACACTGATAAAGAAAACCTTAATCAGTGTACCAATAAGACTAATCCAGTAGATGAACTTCACTCATATATCTGTGTATTTATATACGTTAAAGATAATTATCTAATACTATATCTATATCTAAAACAGTATAAATATTAAGCTCACTACACATGGAAAGAAATGAAACTTATAGATTTGATATCTTAAGACTATAAAACAAATAAAAGCAGCGTCTTCTATGTTGACATTATGAGATTACATTAAGACAACAAAGTGTAATTTTCTTTAACGGTGACTAATATGAAGTTGATTCCTGTTTGATACCGTTTGCCACAGTCATCTACGTCCGGGCCTCACTGAGTACTGTACAAAAACTTTATACCTTTCAATGCGATGTTGTTAGTTCAGGGGTTTCTACCAGCTTATCATCATCACAGTGAGGTCTAATCTTACACTGCAAAACAAACAACAAACAGTTGTTTTTACAGTAAAAAACAGGCAGCTGTGGTTATAATAAATACGCTAAAACCTTTTTTAATATTACGGTAAAAGGAAATGAATTCACGTATAAGGTTGGCGTTTTATTCCATACTTTAAAATGTCTGTAGATTTTATGAAAAACTGCCAAACCATGACAGTAAAAGATGCCCTTAAATATTATTGTTGTTTAACAGTGTAGCTTCAGTATTTTAAACACAGCTCCAGTACTGTCCATAATTAGAGACATGCATGTTGCTCTTGTGTTTGTAATGATCCGTCTGCAGATGCCTTTTAATCCTCACAATAATCTGCACGTCTCTCCCGGAGTCACCAACCTCCAACCAGCTCCAAATTAACCCACGTCCCCGAAGACGTTAGTGAATCAGGAGATCAACCGGTATCACTGGTAATAACTAATTATCTTAAATCATCTGCTGTGATACGTGTGAGGCTGCTGCAGTAAACAGCCACACACAGGCTGATACATATTAATAAGAAGAGTGTGTGACGGACAGCCGCAATCCTTGGCTGCGTCCGGGTGGATGACTCGAGCGTCAGTCCTCCTGAGCTGAGTCACTCTGATGTCTTCTGACAGGCTTCAGTCTGGTGGGGATGGAGGGATGGGAAGAGCTGGTCTGCAGAGAGATGGAGTGAGAGATGAAGAGTCACGAGGCTGCATGGCCCAAACTGTTAGCCTCAGGTCTGCTTCCTACAGGCTCAAATTATCCACAACATGCCAGAAATAACTCCTCAGAAAGGAAGCTGGAGAAATAAAACATCCAGACTGCTGAAGAACACTCGCTCTGTAACCAGCAGCTCCTAAAATGTACCTAACACAATGTTCATGATGAGTGGTGAAGAAGTCTTAAACCACCACTGAACATCAACAATGTTCTCTCAGCCATAGGCGTAAATTAGGGTTGCAACCCACCCAATATGATATCATAATTATTGATAATGAATGTTCAGTATTATAAACATGACAATGTGGAACATTTTCTTAATTTAGCAGTAAAAATATTGACGCTATTCAGTTAACAGGGGACTTTGTCATCATATTAACCATTTTATTTAGAGGTCGCCGGCATCTAGCAACATCATTCTTTTTTTTTTCAATGAAACCGGGACAATGAGCCCATCGGTGTGTCCAATAGGAGACCTGTGCGCCGTCACATGATGGGCTAAAAGCCAATAGGAGAGCTTTGTGCGGTCACTTTGTCAGCCAAAGATCGTCTGTACACATGGCGATGATCGTTCCGTGACCGTGTATGTTCACGTCTGTCAGCGGTATCTAATAAATAATGTATAAACAGCCATTTATGCATTTATAACATAAATATGTGTGAAATACATTTTCTGTTTTTTATTTTCCTTTCTATATCTGGTCATATGACACCACCACAGCATGAACATATTCTGAAAGTCCAGGTTGATGTAAAATACTCTGAGGAAAGTAGAAGAATATGCCTTCGGTTAATCCAAAGCTTTACCATCTCCCCAAAAAGGTTTATGTTCTGTTTTCTATAAGATCATTGAAAAACAAGTTACCACTTTCATGATGATTTGAAATTATAATGAGTAATTATTCGGTGTCTTATTTTAATGTGTTATCAGATCAAAGAAGGTGAAGAGAGACAGGTTCCAGGTGAGCGGGTAGGAACGGTCAAAAAAGCAACATGGTGGTTTCTGACAATAAACACAATCCAATGAATTTCTCATAAAGAATTAAAATGATCAACATATCTGAGACACCCTGTGAAAAGCTGGGACAGGACAAGCCAAGCACAGGTGACCAGGTGATGAGGTCAGAGAGTTAAATGTTGTTACACAGGCTAAAAACACAGTTTTAGTTATCCACAGGTGAGACATGCTGGGACAGGTTAAAATGATCATGCTCTAAATTCAAAGAAATCAATAACGTACAAAAGTTAGCTGTGTAATTGGACATGAGTATTCAACATGAGCTGAATACAGACAACAGGGACAGTCCATGATTCAGATATTACCACCTGTACCAAGCTTGCACAACCTCACCCCAAGTTTATTGTTGTGAACAATCGAGCCGACTATGTTTTATCCTTTCAACAACCAACAAACGTCCATGGCTGCACTACAGTGCCACTTTAAAAGGGGTTTTATGTTTCCACTGTGCCAACATCGATTCAGAAAAGTCGCCGTTTTCTAGCAAGTCAGACTCTGGCTTTGTCAGTACGGGGTTTAGAAGTTTTCAGTTCATGCAAAGAGCCACTCATGTGTCTATCCAGGCAACAAAACGAAACCAGACAGGCACTGCTGAAGATTGTTGGTTCCATCAAGTGTTTAGCCCGACCATGGTTATCTTTCAGAGGTCCTGCTCAGGGAATGGGAAACCTGTCCCAGCTTCTTAAAGACAAAGCAGAAGATGATCCACCAAATGAGCAATGACATAATCAGAGGAATAGCTGATACCAGTCGATGTCTTCAGCCGTAGACGGAACAAGAGTCTCAGATACGTCGACCATGCTTTGATTCCTCATGAGGAATTCATCGGATTCTATCCTGTGACAGGAACCACAGGGGAGTGTCTTGCAAACGTGGCATTAGACGTACGTTGCAGGTTAAACTCGCCTCTGTCAGCATTACGTGGGCAGACGTGTGATGGCCACTGTCAATATGTACTCAGGTAGAAACAGCCCCGAGCTGCATACGTGCACTGTGGAGCACATGGTGTGTTATGTGGACCTTCTGGTAAATATACAGAGATGTTCATCTGATCATGGTACCTACACTCTGCCAAACTACATGAACTGTGAGACTTCTCGCCGCTCACCTTTTTAAACAGGATTATAAGCCGTCTGTCCTCAGGTGTATCCTCACCTAATGTGTCGATGATGAGAAATATAAGTGTGTTTCAGATATCAAGTTAATTAGCAGCTGATGATTTCCCCTGGAGGACGGCTTGACGCGCCCTGAGTGATCCGTATTAATGTCATGTGTCATTCTAAGCAGAGGGATGTTAATTAAATGTATGGAGGACGGCAGAACACGTCCACACCTCCACACCTCGACAATAACAGAAACAAACTCACACAGGCCAAAACAAGGTCGACTCCGAGCTTTAACACCCATGTAACGGCTGTACGAGTTAATTAGATACACTTACACTTAGGTAGACGGAGCAGAGCACGATAATGAACCAAACTCTGAACTCAGATTTTAAAGTCCCCCGGCTCTGGTGTGTGATTATCGACGTGTACGTTAACCCTCCTGTAGACTCTGTGAATGTTGCTGATTGGCGTTAAGGCTGGTGTCTCCTGTCGAACGAATAATGTGTAATTATCTCTGACGAGCCTTCGACTGTAACATTTTAAATGTCAGCTGATATTACTCAGTGCAGACTCGACATTCTGAAAGTATTTCACATTTTCTGCTCCAAACACCGACCAGCGTCTGCGTCTCATTAATTATGTTCATACGCAGCTGTTTGAATTTACCAAATGTGATCTGAGAGACACGTGACGCCGCCAGGATGAGCCCAGAATTCAACCGGGAACGGTGGCACCGCGGCGAACGGGGCTGATCGAAACAACTGTGACCACGGGTCATTTCAAAAGTGTCCCGATACGTGGCTGGTTTATTATTATTATTATAGAAAAACGACGCGTTAAAGAAGAAGAAGAAATTAAACAGCACAGAGCAGATCGAGCTGACAGGAAGTCACACACAGAAACAACATAAAGAGCAGTCAGTTTTCAAAATAAATCACTCTATGTCGGAAATTAACAAAGCTAACAGAGCTAACGGAACAACAGAGCTAACAGAGCTAACGGAACAATAGAGCTAACGGAACAATAGAGCTAACAAAGCTAACAGAGCTAACGGAACAATAGAGCTAACAGAGCTAACAAAGCTAACGGAACTAACGGAGCTAATGGAACTAACAAAGTTAACGGAGCTAACAAAGCTAACGGAACTAACAGCGCTAACAAAGCTAACGGAACAACAGAACTAACAGAGCTAACGGAACTAACAGAGCTAACAGAACTAACAAAGCTAACGGAACTAACAGAGCTAACAAAGCTAACAGAACTAACAGAGCTAACAGAACTAACAGAGCTAACAGAACTAACAGCGCTAACAAAGCTAACGGAACTAACAGAGCTAACAAAGCTAACGGAACTAACAAAGCTAACAGAGCTAACAGAACTAACGGAGCTAACAGAGCTAACAAAGCTAACAGAGCTAATGGAACTAACAGAGCTAACAGAACTAACAAAGCTAACGGAATTAACAAAGCTAACAAAGCTAATGGAGCTAACGGCGCTAACAGAAATAACCATATGTGGCTGCGTCAAACGGCGCTGAGCAGATGGAGCTGACAGGAAGTCAGACATAGAAATGACATGTCAGTTTTCAAAATAAAACACCCTTTGCAGACTCCAGATTGTAAAAATAGCCTAAAGGGAAACGATTGAACTCTGTAGCATCTTCCTCCTGGTGGGTTATGAATCTGGACCGAAACAGCATCACGGCGTCGATGTCACGGAGCCCGGGTGAGTTGAGCTGTTAGTTATTTCAGTGTACTCCGACAGTGGAGGACATTCAGTATACGGAGTACTGCTCCCCTCGTCTGTCTCCTCTGTGTGGACTTAATTAGCTCAGGACTTGGAGGTGCTGAGAGACTCCTAATTGGTTTCATTTACCTGGACCTGGACGTATTGACAGGGCCGGCTGAAGAGTCTCTGTGGGCGCCGCTGACATGCCTCCAGACATGCATGAGGCTCCACAGCGCGGCCTCATTATTATAAAATATGGACATGAGGTTTACGGAGTTTTGTTGGACCTCTGGAGATGAAGCGTCACGTGACAGCTCGTCCATCCGCCGGCCGCTCAGACTCCCTCAGCTGAATTAATGGGTATGATCTATCCACGGACTCGCGTGGACGCCTGCCACACTTGGACCACTTCCTTCCTTCACAGCAGATGCATCATGTTGATGTGTGGAGGCAGGCGACAGCACACACACACACACACACACACACACACACACACACACACACTTGGCTTGACTTCTGTAATGAGGCAGACAGCTGACTTCACTGACTGCCCCGGCTCGGTTCGCTAATGAGGTCCTAATGTAACATTTGCCCCTCGATGTCTGGCATGGAGGGGGCTGTGATGAAGTTGAAGCTGAACCAGCCTCTGACGAACATTTGTGTCCTTTTAATTACTCGTGTTAGGCCAACTCTCTCAAAATACAGTCATTAGAAACATCTCAGAGCGAGCAGAGACGAGATATCAGAGCTAACGGAAGGAACGGAGCTAACAGAGCTAACGGAGCTAACGGAGTGGGCGGCTGTGGCTCGGACTAATCAGAACATCGGCGGTTCGATCCCCACCAGTCGAAGCAAGATACTGAACCCCAAACTGCTCCTGAAGTGTGTGAATGTGAATGAATGGTTAGCTCCTAAAACTGATGAGGTGTTGTCAGTGTACGTGTGTGTGTGAGTGAATGAGATATGTACTGTAAAGCTCTTATATTATATATAACAGTCCATAAGAGAGCTAACGGAGCTAACGGAGCTAACGGAGCTAACAGAACTAAAGAATTCTGGTTCTATTTAATCGCTACTTATACATCTGTATATAGTGTATATGTTGTTTAAAATAGGATATTGTATAGAACTAACAGAGCTAACGGAGCTAACGGAACTAATAGAGCTAACGAAACTAAAAGAGATAACGGAACTAACAGAACTAACAGAGCTAACGGAGCTAACGGAATTAACAGAGCTAACGGAACTAATAGAACTAACAGAGCTAACGAAACTAATAGAACTAACAGAGCTAACGGAACTAACAAAGCTAACGGAGCTAACGGAACTAAAAGAGATAACGGAACTAACGGAGCTAACTGCAGCTAACGAAACAAAAAGAGCTAACGGAGCTAACTGAAGACGTTGATGGAGGAAGCTAAGAAGAAAAGGAGCGAGTGAGCGAGCAAGAAGAGTAAATCTGGGACTGGGAATGATTCCCTTTCTCTTTTATGATGCGGTTATTTTATATATATATATATATTATAAACACCTCAGAGATTAACCTCAGCCTGCAGTGTTTTGTATCCTCAGTGTGACTTTTTAAAGGGGAGAACGTCAAATGTTATTTTATGCCCTCACCTCTTTTTTATATCTCTATTTTGCTGCCGACCGACTGTGTCTGCCGGAGAAGCAGTGAGCGATGACGGCACACACAAACATGGCTAACATTAATCGCATGGAGAGATAGGAGCAGTCAGGAGGAGGCAAACAGTTGCTAGGCATTCCTCACACACTGCTCTCTTTCTCTGCTACACCACATTATTCTTCCTCGGGTGTTGCCGGACAGAAGGTTTCTCTAGTGGCTCACATTGTTGGCAATATTGACTCAGTTCACATGATGATGAACTGTGAGCTCAGTCCATGATGCAACATCTGGGCCCAGACCGAGCAGAGGTGAGGAAGGTCCTGTGGAAACACGAACATGTTGTACACTGTAAAAACTAACAGATGAAGTCACACAGCAGCAACTATTTCACTGATTCTGGTGAAACTGGATCATATTTTATGGAGGAAATGTTTTCTGGTTTTCCCTCTGATGTCCTCCGGCTGCTCCGCCTCAACTCTCTGTGATTTACAGAGTTTATGATGGACAGTGAAGTAAACTGCTGACAGCTGTAGCTGCTGTTAGCTCATTTTAGCTCAGTCTGTTAGCTGCTGTTAGCTCATGTTAGCTCAGTCTGTTAGCTGCTGTTAGCTCAGTTTGTTAGCTGCTGTTAGCTCATGTTAGCTCAGTCTGTTAGCTGCTGTTAGCTCAGTTTGTTAGCTGCTGTTAGCTCATGTTAGCTCAGTCTGTTAGCTGCTGTTAGCTCATGTTAGCTCAGTCTGTTAGCTGCTGTTAGCTCTGTGAGTATTAGTGTTTGTACCACAGACATTTTGGACCATCCGGGAAGAAGAAGAGGTTTACAGGCCCAGGGCACGCAGGAATGCTGATGGGGAGAGGAGTCGGTGTCGTGCCAGAACCAGAGCTGGTGAGCGGGCAGTGTAACCGGGCTCAGCAGAATCTATAGACATAATGGCAGAGGAGAAGATAGCAAAGAGGACGTTGATGGAGGAAGCTAAGAAGAGAAAATGAGAGGTAATGGAACAAAAATGGCTAACAAAGCTAACGGAGCTAACAAAGCTAACAGAGCTAACAGTGCTAACTGAGCTAACGGAGCAAACTGAGCTAACAGAGCTAACGGAGCTAACAGAGCTAACAAAGCTAACGGAACCAACAGAAGACGTTGACAGCTTCACATAGCTCAACACGGCTAAACACAGGAATGTATAACATCTGTTAATCAGCATGTTTAGTTACCGTTTTAATAAATGACGCTAACGACAGTCAGTAGTCACTAAAGGAGGTTTCCACAGTCATTTAGATTCTTTGCTAAACTCTGCCTGTCAGCGCTCCTGAACACTTCTTCCCTTCCTACCTGATCTGTCTGAGTCTGGCTGTGAGCCACAGTCTGTCATTGTTATAACTCACCCTGCTGCTGTACAGCAGTCCTCGCTGAGGCTGATGAATGGTGTCACAGCCTCTGTGTACTGTTGGTAACAGTCCTGCAAACATCTGTCAATACAGCCCAAAGCAAACGCCTGAAGATCCTCCACAGAGTCACTGTCCAACATGTTTGATGCCCTCACTGCAGGTCTACAGAGATTTAATGTGACTGTGCACAGGAATCAGGTGGACATGATAAAACTGAAGATGAAGGAAAGACAAAGTTTCTCCAGTCGAAGTCAGTTTCTCTCTCCAGTAAGTCCAATAACTCTAGCGATGGCTCGACAAGTGGGAAAGAAATCATCTGGTGATGTTCCCCCGATGATCACGAGCTCTTCTCTGGTGAAACACTTTAAAAAACTGAATCTACTCAGAGGCGTCCATCATGGGTCAGAGCCAAAAGTTTTCAAAGCTGCAAAATCACAGAAACCAAAGATCTTAAAGAACATCAAGAACATTTTAAAATTTTGAGATTTATTCTTCCAAAACATCAATTTCTTCTCTAATTACATCAGTGGTTAAGTTCCCACTGGAACTTAACATGCAGTCCACGATGGCCAAGTACACTTGGAACCAGGGATCGAACCACAGATCACCTGATCAGTGGACAACCTGCTCTACCTGCTGAGCCACAGCCGCCCTGAAGTGTCAGCTCTTCATAAACAGTCATGAAAGTTCATTTACAAAACTGATGATTTATGAGAATTTGTCCACCTGAAGTCAGCTGACTCCAACCCACTGTGACCTTGATGAGGAGAAGAGGTTGTAACCTCTTCTCCTCATAAATGATAATGTGATTAAATCATAAATAAATCTTCATCTTCATGTTCGTTCTTAAGTTTTTTTATGAATCTTTACAGGAGACTTTTTTGATTTTGCGGCTTGTAAATGAGAAATATTTGTTCAGAAATGTTCAGCGGGAATCATATATATTTCTCCAGGTCAAAAAAGATATATACAGACATACTTAAGGTTGACAATGAATCAATAAGGCAGTCAGAAGAATATATAGATACATTTTAAAGCTTTATTTTATAGATACAGCTGAAAGGTGAAGGACTCAAACTCTGAACCACGGCAGCACAGGCCAGACACTTTACCAGGTAAGCTAAAATTGCACTTTTGTACATATTTGAAGATTAGTTTGATGGATCCATGTAAACTGAGCAATATCTTGAGCACAGTGGTGAGAGAGAGGATGAAACTCCACTCTGACACCTTGAAGTAAAACTAATAAAGAAAGTCTCCATGGCAACCAGAAAACCACCTTAAGTGTAATTTTAATCAGAATTAGAGCCCTGTTTGTCAGCCCCTTCAGATCACTAATAAGCTGGTGTCAAAGGCAGCATGGGGGAACAGGCTGAATGCAGAACTGACCCTCGGCTAAAAGACCCATCAGATGTTTTAGGTAAACAGGCCGGGCAGACAGGAAGCAATTTCCCTTCAGATAAGACAGCAACCGCTGCCGCCGCAACCGCCACCTGGTTATTTACAACAGTGATGGTGGCGAAGCGCAGAGGAAGGGATTGTGCCTGTTTGGAATTGTGTGCCTCCTCTAGTATGAAATTCAATTAAATCTATATGCAGTAACTAATCCATGAAGAAGTGGGAAAGAATAAGCCTGTTCCACGCTCAGGGCTTAAACTGGAGCTTCACTAATGCAAGTCTCGAAAATGAGCCGGCAAAAATAAGAATCCAGCTCTGAAACCATAACTGTGTAAATGTTGGGCGCAGTTTGTTTCAGGGCAGAATTCAGGACGCTAAACGAGTTTTTAATTATTTCTGACTGCGTGTTGAATTCATAAACACAAAGTCTGTCACGTATGCTCCATCAGGGGGAGACACAAAGTCATGTTTCAGTATTTTCAGGTGTTTTAGAGTTTGTCATTTCCTAAAAATCTGCAGACAACAGAACCGGGCTCAGCAGCCGGACCGGACCAGGTTTGAGCACAGCCTCTGAGACCTAAGTGTTCGGAATCAAACATCCAAATACATTTTGCTCTTTCCAATTCTTTCCTAGCCAGCTAACTTCACTTACCTTTGACTTACCTTGGCGTACCTGTTCTTTGTCCCCTCGATGGTCGGCTGTGTTGAAATCGAAGAAAGTTGAAATTGGAGAAATTAGGCAGAACTTCACAACGAGAAATGCATGCAACGCAACGAATGGGTTCAACGGTTTTGTTTTGAGTTTTTTGTATTTGGACCCACACACACACACACAGAGTTTCATGTACCTCGTGTTGCTTTTGTTCCTTACGATGACTGTCATCTCATCCCTGCTGTGTTTGAGTCTTTTGAGCAGGTTTGCATCATCATCGACCTTCAAACAGTGAAACTCCTCAAAAAAATCCTCGGACATGAAAACCTGACACACCTGAGTGCTCGTTCTTTATTCTTGTATCAGACTGCTCGCTGCTGGTCTGGAGGTTGTGATCGGCACATAATGATGAATTAGGTTAATTATAATTTTTTAAAAGTAATTAATTCCACTTACCTTTGACTTACCTGTCCTTCGTTCCCTCGATGGTCGGCTGTGTTGAAGTTGGCGATGAAGTCGAAATCGGAGAAATTCTGCGGAAATTCACGACGAGAAATGCACGCAACGCGACGCGACGAACGGGTTTGACGGTTTTGTTTGAGTTTTTGAGTTTTGAGTTTTTGTTTTTAGACCCACACACACACAGAGTTTCACGTACCTCAGGTTGCTGGAGCCGAGGTTCGATCCCACGTCTCCACGTTGGCGGTCGGCGTCCTTCCCCACTGGACCATCTTCAGTACTGATGAAGAAGAAGAACCAGGATCAGATTGAGGGGAGGAATCATGCTGAAGATTCTCCTCCATCAGTCCTGATGGAGCTGCTGAAGAACATTTCTGTTCTTCACTTTGTTTGTCTCATCATGTAGAAGGAAAACCACGTCTCCATGTCCTTTTGGACCACATGGTCCACTGCTCAGTGCTTCTTCTTGTTTCCTTCTGAATCTTCAGTGGTCCAGTGGGTTAAGATGGTCCCCTTGAACCCTTTTAGATCCAGAAGTTGTGGGTTCAAACCCCGCTAAGAGAACATTTTTGAACAAGGAGGAGATGGAAGACAAGCAAGAACATGAGACAAGCAAACCCAACAAAAAAACCACCTCCACCGGTCACTTCTTTAAACTTTCTCTCACACACACACACACCTCAGGTAGCCGAGGTTCGATGAGGTTCGTTGACGGTCGGCGTCCTTCCCCACTGGACCATCTTCAGTACTGATGAAGAAGAAGAACCAGGATCAGACTGATGGAGGAATCATGCTGAAGATTCTCCTCCATCAGTCCTGATGGAGCTGCTGAAGAACATCTCTGTTCTTCACTTTGTTTGTCTCATCATGTAGAAGGAAAACCACGTCTCCATGTCCTTTTGGACCACATGGTCCACTGCTCACTGCTCCTGGTATCTGCCTAGATGTTCAGTGGTCCAGTGGTTAAAGATGTTGCCTCTAAGCCCTTTTAGATCCAGAAGTTGTGGGTTCGAACCCCGCTAAGAGAACATTGTTGTACTGTGTGGAGGTGCAAGGAGGAGATGGTTGAATGGAGCTCTCCTTTGAATTGTTATTTACATTTTAAATTAAACTCTGCTCATGTTCGAACTTTAAAAGATGTTTTTTTTTTCAAAGCAGCATCTTTCAGAGAAGATTAGGTTCATAACAGGTAACCTTTTTGAGAAACAACCTTGTTTTCCCACAAGATCAAACTCTTATTTCTACGTCCAAAAAGACAAAACTAGGATTTGCAACCGAAGCGGCGGCCTACAGAGGACACAAAGGACAGGTATTAGGATAATTTGTAAATAAAAAGCTGAAAAATAAAAGAGACCTTCTACAAAAACACCCACATACCTATCCATAAACCCCCTCGGGATACTATTGTATGCATCTGTTTGCCTGAGATAAAGACCAGCTCACTGCGTCCCAGAAGCTCCAAAGTTGGCTTGTTATAATCTGGCAGGAAAAAAAACCACACAAAGGATGAGGAGGTGGAGGGGGCGATGCTCGAGTTGTCTGCTGTGCTGTCTGAGTTGTTGAAATATATTTCAATTCCCTAATTACACCATCTGTTTTTTGGCATTTTACAGCAGACTCTGACAGGCATTAATGTGTAATTTATTGGCCTGTGTACTAATAATTCAAATCATGAGCAGTTACATCTGGATGTCTGAATATCCAGAAACCCGGCTCTGTTTTATAGATACATAAAGTCACTTTATTTTCATTGTTCTCGTCATATAAGAAGAACCTTATGTGTTCAGTCATGTGTTTGGCTGGAAGGGTAACATGTCCCCTTCAACCTTGAGTTACTAATAGAGATGAAACCATCCGGAAGCAGGTTAGGGTTCATAAATATTCAGGAATCTGGAATTTTCTCACCAGGAGACCACGATATAGTCAAAGGTAATACTTGGTTTTCTGTAGTCTCCATGACGCCCCTCACAGACTGTCCAAAACCTGGGTGTAGTCTTTGTGACGTCGCCTACAGGTTTTTGAAGAGCCGTTTTGAAGCTCAGTGAGGTGTCTCTAGCCAGTCCTGCCTCTTCCATCTAAAATTCGTCATAGACGTGGATATTCTGTCCCCGCTCTTAATCCTGCATAACTTTAAGCCTTAATATAATGTGAACAGGTGAGTTGTATATAAATTCACCCTCAGTACAGTTGTCATGAACGGGGAAATTAGCTACAGAGACCAAAACTGTTTTTTGTACCAGGCTGTAAACATGTTTATTTCTGCTGTGAAGTTGGACATTTGGACATGGGGACTTATGGAGACTGACTCACTTCTGGAGCCAGCCTCAAGAGGAACTGCAGTTTTTGGCACTTCCTGTCTTGGCTTCATTTCCCTTCAGGTTGTTGCCACTTGGTCCAAAAGAATGTGACGCAGGGTGCCGTGTACGAAGGCTCCATCCTTGACGCAATAGTCCAGGGTCCGACTCTGACTTGTGACTAGAGCAGTGGTTCTTAACCTTGTTGGAGGTAAACTCTAGTCACTAGAGTTTTGAATGTCTTTGGAGACATCGCCTCTTCATATGAACTGAACCTGGGTTATCCTTTGGATTCTCTGAGGTGCTTCAGAAGTTCTTCCCTCAGCAGGATACTTGCAGGTTCTCACCCAAAGTACACATGCTCTATTGTTGAAAGCTGAATGAGTCTTACCTTGAACACCCATAACATGCATGGTAGCTGGATTGTGAGAAAATTATGGGTATACTGAAGACGTAAAAACAAACACCAATTCAACAGAATGCTGAAACATGAGTTGACGTGTTTGTTGGAACATTTACAGGTTTAAGTTGTTTCAGATGGTAAGACAGTTAGAAAAACTCTGAAACCTGCATGTCTATAAAACAGCTGCAACGATTGATCAGCCAACTCAGGTTTCTTCAGTCCACCATGACAGTGAACTGAATATCTTTGGGTTGAAGACGTCACCTTGGACTTTTCCAACAAATTATGGACCAGACTAATCGATTAATGGAGGAAATGATCGACTGATTAATGGATTATGAAAAGTATTATTAGTTGCAGCTGTAGACCAAAATATTGATTGAATGGATTTTTTAAATGGTGCATCAAGACATTACAGCTGTTAATGTCGGACCATAATATCTCCAACTGAAAGAACAGTTTATTACATGTGGGGCTCCAGTCGATGATTGTTTTTAATATTTTTAAATCTGTTCATTATCTTTCCTATTATTGACCCTTTGGACTTGGGAAACTAAGATTATGACTGAAATTCATCAGTGGCGTTGGTGATCAATCAATCAATCAATCAATCAATCAATCAATCAACTAATTGATTAATTCAAACAAAGTCCACCAAAATGTTAACCACGTTGTCTCCAACACAAACTCATGTTTCTGTATTTTTCCTGATATTTTCCAGCAGCTGGAGTTATTCGAGCAGCACTGAAAGCTGCTGTTCAGTTTCAGTGGTCACTGCTCGGGCTACACATCCACTTAATGTGGGCGGATGAGTCAAAGACAAACAGATAAATGAAACATTCATCACCCGTCAGCTTTAGCACACTCAAACACACACTCAGTCTACCTTTGTGTGGTTGTAAATTCGGTCCAGCTGTAATCAGCCTCACACAGTGACAGATGTGATTACAGCCGATGTTTTCTCAGCTCAGACATTCGAACATCTCGAGCAGGCGTCTGGTTATTTTCTGCATTTTCCTTCACGGCTTACGAACTGATGGTGATGATGTTTTTAATAAGAGAGTTATTAAATTACTTCAGAGACAGAGGCGGTTAATTATTTACATATTTTAAACAAAGTTTCTGAACATTACAAACACAGGAAGGAAGACGTTTATCAGTTTAGTAGAAACTTGTGAAGACGTTCGATTCAGTCGAGTTAACGAGATGTTTCAGTCCTGGTAAGGTGCTAACGAATCTGATGTTAAAATACAAAAATACCAAAACAAAACAAGTTTGTCTTGTCTCGCTGTCGAGTGTTCCTCAGGTGGATTATCTCTTCATGGTCGTGCCATTGACGACAGCATTACCTTCAGTGATAGTGGAAACAAACACAGAGACAAAGATGTATTCAAATTCGATGTTTTTTGCCACAGGTTTGAATCTGTAATGCAGAGTCCCTGCAGAACTCAGACATGAACTGAATTCGTATTTACAGTATTTATCCTCCCAGTGTTTCTGTTTTTAATTCCCATAATCCCCCAAAAAATGAACGACCTGCGGGTTGGAAACCTGTTTTACTCTGAACAGATAAAATACAGTCGTACTCTGACAGGTGTCTGAGCGAGTCTTTATTAATGTGTTGGACTACTGTTGTAATTAGCCTAATTATCAAACTTAATGTGTTGATAAGAGATAATACACTCAGGACTTAAAGATGTCTTGCAATGTTATCACACAGTCAAATGCTTTTGCAACAGTGTAATGATTAATTCCCATTAACCAAGCTGTTGTTGTGTCTGCAGATGTTTTTCAGTCCACCTATGGCCATGAGCTTTGGGTAGAATTACAATAGTGACTTCCAGACTCTGAAGACGTTTAACGACATTACTTTTAAGGGTCATAACCATCTCCATAAGTCTTAATTCAGTCTTTCTTCTGTCTGTTTCTGTTTGCTGAAGAAAAGGCAAACCAGGCACCAGTTTCACCTCCATCGTTGACAAACAGGACAGGTAGGACAGGTAGACGAGACGACTGGATACCATCACACCAGAGCTGTGTCATATATGAAGGGTGGAAATAAAGCAGTGATTGAATAAAAGCCTCCTTACCTCCACACACAGATGGCTCCCGCCTGCCTCTCTCAACCCAAATAAACGCTAATCTTCTGGGGATCACTCTAAGAAATTCTCTTTGTTGTGAAAAGCCTGCTGCTGCTTTGTGCCTTTCTGTCGGGCTGCCCCACTTTCTCCGAGCTGGAAAAGGCCATTTGAACTGTGGGTGGACTAACTGCCACATACACACAGGAGCAGCTTGACAGTTGTCCGGTGCAATATACCTCAGTCAATCCGCGAGCCGCTCTCCAAATATCAACAGTTTGACTGGACCGGATAAATAAATGATCACAGGGAAATCATTAAAATATGAAGTGACACTGTGGGGAAGAGGAAAGAAATGCTCCTCCAGGATCAACAAACAGAGGCTGCAGTGTTGGAGGAGGAATCCATACACTCCACTGGGTCAGTCTGCACGCCGCGGGCGCAGGTTTACCCAGAATGCATCTCAAAACAATTCTGCATGATGTGAAATACAGAGCGCACAGTGAGACTTAGAGAGAGTCTTTAAATCAGCTTAAAGCTACAACACTGTGCTGAATATGGACAGCTGTACTCGAGTATTTGTTCTGATTACATTACTTCTGATCAAATAAATCAGTCTGCCTGATCAGCTCTGTTAGCGCTTTTCTCTTCTTAGCTTCCTCTGTCAGCGTCCTCTTCACTCTTTCTCCTCTGCCATCATGTCCACAGATGCTGACTGCTGGGTCTGAAAACTTCTTCTTCTTCCCTGTGGTACAAACACTCCCCCTAACAAACTGAGCTAACATGAGCTAATAGCAGCTACAACCTGAGCTAACAGCAGCTAACAGCAGCTAACAGACTGAGCTAACATGAGCTAACAGCAGCTAACAGACTGAGCTAACACCAGCTAACAAACTGAGCTAACATGAGCTAACAGCAGCTACAACCTGAGCTAACAGCAGCTAACAGACTGAGCTAACATGAGCTAACAGCAGCTAACAGACTGAGCTAACATGAGCTAACAGCAGCTAACAGACTGAGCTAACATGAGCTAACAGCAGCTAACAGACTGAGCTAACATGAGCTAACGGCAGCTAACAGACTGAGCTAACATGAGCTAACAGCAGCTAACAGACTGAGCTAACATGAGCTAACAGCAGCTAACAGACTGAGCTAACATGAGCTAACAGCAGCTAACAGACTGAGCTAACATGAGCTAACAGCAGCTAACAGACTGAGCTAACATGAGCTAACAGCAGCTAACAGACTGAGCTAACATGAGCTAACAGCAGCTAACAGACTGAGCTAACATGAGCTAACAGCAGCTAACAGACTGAGCTAACATGAGCTAACAGCAGCTAACAGACTGAGCTAACATGAGCTAACAGCAGCTAACAGACTGAGCTAACATGAGCTAACAGCAGCTAACAGACTGAGCTAACATGAGCTAACAGCAGCTAACAGACTGAGCTAACATGAGCTAACAGCAGCTAACAGACTGAGCTAACATGAGCTAACAGCAGCTAACAGACTGAGCTAACATGAGCTAACAGCAGCTAACAGACTGAGCTAACATGAGCTAACAGCAGCTAACAGACTGAGCTAACATGAGCTAACAGCAGCTAACAGACTGAGCTAACATGAGCTAACAGCAGCTAACAGACTGAGCTAACATGAGCTAACAGCAGCTAACAGACTGAGCTAACATGAGCTAACAGCAGCTAACAGACTGAGCTAACATGAGCTAACAGCAGCTAACAGACTGAGCTAACATGAGCTAACAGCAGCTAACAGACTGAGCTAACATGAGCTAACAGCAGCTAACAGACTGAGCTAACATGAGCTAACAGCAGCTAACAGACTGAGCTAACATGAGCTAACAGCAGCTAACAGACTGAGCTAACATGAGCTAACAGCAGCTACAGCTGTCAGCAGTTTACTTCACTGTCCATCATAAACTCTGTAAATCACAGAGAGTTGAGGCGGAGCAGCCGGAGGACATCAGAGGGAAAACCAGAAAACATTTCCTCCATAAAATATGATCCAGTTTCACCAGAATCAGTGAAATAGTTGCTGCTGTGTGACTTAGTGCCGTAAAGCGTTACGTACTTCTCCCGACCCGGAGCCCAAAGTTACATAGTGTGAGAACAGACGTACGAATGACAGAGACACCGATATTAAACTGTTATTTTTAAAGTTACACATTGTCTCCAACCAAAGAAAACGATCCATTGTCTGTGTTTATTTAATTAAAGTGGTTGATTTAATGGGTGTAAAAATATGTGAACACCTTCAGTTATTACAGTGTTACACCTCCTTTCGTAGCAATTATCTTAAAACTGTTTCTGACGTCTGCTTTGGGGGATTCCTGCCTCCTTCATGCAGAATGAGTCGAAAAGTCTCAAGTGTGACTTTATTATTGGTCCAGATACTCGAGTACAGGTGACATGACATGTTTCACCTCCTTGTCACCAAAGTCAGCTACAGTCCTGGTTAAGACTACAAGGTCTGTTATTATCTATCTCGTGACTTTTCTCATGACTCACTGACAATCTGTCTGAATAATGGTCTTTGTCCGTCCATCTCGTCGTCACAGCTGAACTTGAATTGAAAGTCATTGAAGGATGACTCAGGCGTTGCCGTTAAAAAGCCCAGAGACTTCTTCTTTAAACAGATTATTCCTGTGTCCACAGTGAAAGTGAAACAGAGTGGGAAAAGCACTGTTTGGAAAAGACGTGTCCACGGCAATTAAATGAATCAACAGAGGGGCGACGGCAAGGGCGAGAGAGGGGGAATAGACTGAAAGAGAGAGAGGAACACGAAACACCATTCTCCGCTGAGTGACACTTCAATTAGCCCGCTGTCCTCGGCCGCTCTAATAGTCAGGAGGGTGAACGATGTGGCGACAAGGCAGGTCGTTAAAACATCTTTAAAAGTCCTCAGGTTTAGTCAAGGCCAGTGATTAAAGATCTGTTCCCTGACAGGTTGCCAGACCTTGTTCCCATCTCCCCCAAGAAATAAAAGCAATTTAATTCTAATGACAAAGGCCAAGTTATTGCACACATAACGACGAGGGGAAAAAGAGAAGTCAGATACCTGAGCACGTGTTGGAAACCATATTTTAACCTGCCCTGGCCAACTTCCTTAGCTGACGAGCTAACAGCGGCTACAGTTAGCAGCAGTTTACTTCCCTGTCCATCAGGAAATCATAAAATATGATCCAGTTTCACCAAAATCAGTGGAATATATGGTTAAACGTCTTCGGGACAACTTTTAGGAAAGCTCCTTATATAATCACGTGATGAAAATTTCGAACATTGTTTTTCACAGACAGTAATGTCGTAGTAGAAAGAGTTTTGGGCAACTTGTATGACAAAAGAATGTGGAAAAGTCATGTCGACTCAGTCAGTGCTCGCTACCGACTCTTTGGCGAACACTCCCCCAGAAAACAGCCTCCGTCTGGGCAGTGAGAGCCGGGTCTCTCTGTTTACACTACACTATACTGCAGTTCACTGAGAAATCACGAGTTGTTTTCATTTGAAAAAACACAACTTCCTCTTTGATTTGATACCAAATATGTGACAATTGTAGCTTTTTAAGCCAAGTTCAGTTTGAAAAGTCAGGTCGACCTGGTCAGTCCTCCCTGCCGACTCTTTGATGAACACTCCCCCAGAGAACTATTACAATTACTGATTTACAATGATTGTGTAATTAAATTACAAGCAACCTACATTGATCTAATAAACAGCAGTAGTGTTTTTAACAACTTATATCAGAAAATATCTTCGTATTCATGTTGTAAAGTCAGTGCGATTCGGTCAGTCCTCCCTGCCGACTCTTTGGCGAACACTCCCCCAGAAAACAGCCTCCGTCTGGGCAGAGAGAGCCGGTTGTAGCACTGTTTGTCTACTGTGATTATGTGATGAAATTTCAAGCAACCCACATTGTTA
>NC_040032.1:9284508-9304258 GCF_000972845.2 Larimichthys crocea
TTTTTTTTGCTGCTTGTATAATGAGAAACATTGTTCAGGGAAATGGTTCAGCGTGGTAATCATATATATTCTCCAGGTCAAAAAAGATATATACAGCCATATTTAAGTTGCTGACAATTGAATCCCAATAGGGCCGTCAGAAGAATATATGATACATTTTATGCTTTATTTTATAGGTACAGCTGAAAGGTGAAGGGCTTCGAACTTGAACCACGGCAGCACACGGCCAGACCTTTACCAGGTAAGCTTAAATGCCACTTTTGTACATATTTGACAGATTAGTTGATGGCTCCATAAAACTGAGAAATATCTTGAGCCCAGTGGGAGAGAGAGGATGAACTCCACTCTGGACACCTTGAAGTATCAAACACATAGAAAGTTCCCATGGCAACCGAAACACCTTCAGTGTAATTTTAATCAGAATTCGGCCGTGTTGTCAGCCCCTTCAGATCCACTAAATAGCTGATTCAAAGGCCAGCATGGGGGCAACAGTGCGACGAATGCAGAACTGACCCTCGGCCTAAAAGGACCCATCCAGATGTTTTAGGTAAACAGGCCCGGGAGCAGGGAAGCATTCCCTTCAGATAAGACAGCAACGCTGCCGCCGCAAACCGCCACCTGGTATTTACAACAGTCGATGGTGGCGAACGCAGAGGAATGGGATTGTGCCTGTTTGGAATTGTGTGCCTCCTTAGTATGAAAATTCAAATTAAATCTATATTGCAGTAACTAATCCATGAGAAGTGGGAAAGAATACGCCGTGTTCCCACGCTCAGGTTAAACTGGCGCTTCACTAATGCAAGTTCTCGAAAATGAGCCGGCCAAAAAATAGAATCCAGCTCTGAAACCATCTACACTTGTGTTAAAATTTGGGCGCAGTTTGTTTAGGGCCGAATTCCGGACGCTAACAGGTTTTCAATTTATTTCTGACTGCGCCTGTTGAACTTCATAAACACACAAGTCTGTCACTGCTGCCCTCAGGGGGAGACACAAAGTCATGTTTCAGTATTTTCAGGTTTTTAGAGTTTGTCAATTTCCTAAAAAATCTGACAGACAACAGAGAACCGGGCTCAGCAGCCGGACCGGACTGGGTTTGAGCACAGCCTCTGAGACCTACAGTAGCAGTAGAGCTAAAGTGTTCGGAGTTCAAACATCCAAATACATTTTGCTTCTTTCCAATTCTTTCCTGCCGCTAACTCACTTCCTTTGACTCACCTGGCGTTACCTGTTCTTTGTCCCCTCGATGGTCGGCTGTGTTGAAATGAAGAAAATTGTTGGAAAATTGAAGAAATTCGGCGGAACTTAAACCACGAGAAATGCACGCAACGCAACGAATGGGTCAACGGTTTTGTTTGATTTTTTTGTTTTGAGGTTTTTTGTATTTCGGATCTCACACACACACACACACACACACAGTAGTTTTCATGTACCTCGTGTTGCTTTTGTTCCTACGCTGACTGTCATTCATCCCTGCTGTGTTTGAGTCTTTGTGCAGGTTTGCCTCATTCATCGACCTCTCAAACAGGTCGAAACTGCCACAAAAAAATCGCGGTCCATGAAAACCTGACCACACCTGAGTGCTCGTTCCTTTTTCTTCTTGTATTCCAGACTGCTCGCTGCTGGTTGGAGGTTTGTGACGCACATAATGATTAAATTAGGTTAATTAAATTTTTTAAAGTAAATTAGATCCACTTACCTTTGACTTACCTGTCCTTTGTTCCCTCGATGGTTCGCTGTTTGTTGAAGTTGGCGATGAAGTGAAATCGGAGAAATTCGCGGAAATTCACGACGAGAAATGCACGCAACGCCAAGCAAGTTTGATGGTTTTGTTTGAGTTTTTGAGCTTTTGGGTTTTTGTTTTTAGACCACACACACACACCACAGATTTACATACCTCAGGTTGCTGGGAGCCGAGGTTCGATCCCACGTCTCCACGTTGGCTGGTCGGCTCCTTCCCCCTGGACCATCTTCAGTACTGAGAGAAGAAGAAACCAGGATCAGATTGAGGGAATCATGCTGAAGTTCTCCTCCATCAGTCCTGATGGAGCTGCTGAAGAACAATCTCTGTTCTTCACTTGTTTTGTCTCCTCATGTAGAAGGAAAACCACGTCTCATGTCCTTTTGGACCACAAGGTCCACTGCTCAGTGCTTCTTCGTGTTCCTTGAATCTTCAGTGGTCCAGTGGGTTAAGTGGTCCCCTTGAACCCTTTTAGATCCAGAAGTTTGGGTTCAAAACCCAAGAGAACATTTTTGAACAAGGAGGAGATGGAGACAAGCAGAACATGAGACAAGCAAAACCAACAAAAAAAAACCACCTCCACCGGTCACTTCTTGAACTTCTCTCCACCACACACACACACCTCAGGTAGCCGAGGTTCGTGAGGTCGTTGGGTCGGCGTCCTTCCCCACTGGACCATCTTCAGTACTGATGAAGAAGAAGACCAGGATCAGATTGAGGGAGGAATCATGCTGAAGATTCTCCTCCATCAGTCCTGATGGAGCTGCTGAAGAACATCTCTGTCTTCACTTTGTTTGTTCATCAGTAGAAGGAAAACCACGTCTCCATGTCCTTTTGGACCACATGGTCCACTGCTCCTGCTCTCTGGTTCTCCTGATGTTTCAGTGGTCCAGTGGTTATGATGTTGCCCTTGAACCCTTTTAGATCCAGAAGTTGGGGTTCAACCCCGCTAAGAGAACATTGTTGAACGTGTGGAGGTGCAAGAGGAGTGGTTGAATGGAGCTCTCCTTTGAATTGTTATTTACATTTTAAATTAAACTCTGCTCATGTTCGAACTTTAAAAGATTTTTTTTTTTTCAAAGCAGCATCTTTCAGAGAAGATTAGGTTCATAAACAGGTAACCTTTTGACGAAAAACCTTGTTTTCCCACAAGATCAAACTCTTATTCTACGTCCAAAAGACAAAAAACTAGGATTTGCAAACCGAAGCGGCGGCCTACAGAGGACACAAAGGACAGGTATTAGGATAATTTGTAAATAAAAAGCTGAAAAATAAAAAAGAGACCTTCTACAAAAACACCCACATACCTATCCATAAACCCCCTCGGGATACTATTGTATGCATCTGTTTGCCTGAGATAAAGACCGCTCACCGCGTCCCAGAAGCTCCAAAGTTGGCTTGTTATAATCTGGCAGGAAAAAAAACCACACAAAGGGATGAGGAGGTGGAGGGGGCGATGCTCGAGTTGTCTGCTGTCTGTCTGGTTGTTGAAATATATTTCAATTCCCTAATTACACCATCTGTTTTTTGGCACTTTTACAGCAGACTCTGACAGGCATTATGTGTAATTTATTGGCCTGTGTACTCATAATTCAAATCCTGGCAGTTACATCTGGATGTCTGAATATCCAGAAACCCGGCTCTGTTTTAGATACATAAAGTCACTTTATTTTCATTTTCTCGTCATATAAGAAGAACCTTATGTGTTCAGTCATGTGTTGGCTGGAAGGGTAAACATGTCCCCTTCAACCTTGGTTACTAATAGAGATGAAACCATCCGGAGCAGGTTAGGGTTCATAAATATCAGGAATCTGGAAATTTTTCACCAGGAGACCACAGATATAGTCAAAGGTAATACTTGGTTTTCTGTTGTCTCCATGACGCCCTCACAACGTCCAAACCTGGA
This sequence comes from Larimichthys crocea, assembly GCF_000972845.2. Taxonomy (NCBI): domain Eukaryota; kingdom Metazoa; phylum Chordata; class Actinopteri; family Sciaenidae; genus Larimichthys; species Larimichthys crocea. The sequence goes on from NC_040032.1 coordinate 9,288,153, forward strand.
TCGTGGCGAGGGAAGAGCGTTGTGAAGCTCAGTGAGGTGTCTCTAGCCAGCCTGCCTCTTCCACCTAAAATTCGTCATAGACGTGGATATTCTGTCCCCGCTCTTAATCCTGCATAACTTTAGCCTTAATATAATGTGAACAGGTGAGTTGTATATAAATTCACCCTCAGTACAGTTGTCATGAACGGGGAAATTAGCTACAGAGACCAAAACTGTTTTTGTACCAGGCTGTAAACATTTTATTTCTGCTGTGAAGTTGGACATTTGGACATGGGGACTATGGGACTGACTCACTTCTGGGCCAGCCTCAAGGGAACTGCAGTTTTTGGCACTTCCTGTTTGGCTTCATTTTCCCTTCAGGTTGTGCCACTTGGTCCAAAAGAATGTGGGGTGCCGTGTACGAAGGCTCCATCCTTGACGCATTAGTCCAGGGTCCGACTCTGACTGTGACTCAGTGACTTGTTAGTAAATCTAGTATGAGTTTTAATGTCTTTGGAGACATGCCTCTCTATGAACTGAACCTGGGTTATCCTTTGGATTCTCTGAGGTGCTTCAGAAGTTCTTCCCTCAGCAGGTGCTTGCAGCTCCACCCAAGTCACATGCTTATTGTTGAAAGCTGAATGAGTCTTACTTTGAAACCCCCATAACCTGCCTGGTAGCTGGATTGTGAAAATTATGGGTATACTGAGACATAAAACAAACACCAATTCAAACAGAATGCTGCAACGTAGTGACTTGTTTGTTGGAACCTTTACAGGTTTAAGTTGTTTAAGATGGTAAGACAGTTATAGAAACTCTGAAACCTGCATGTCTATAAAACAGCTGCAACGATTGGTCAGACCAACTCAGGTTTCTTCAGTCCACCATGACAGTACTGAATATCTTTGGGTTGAGACGCACCTTGGACTTTTCCAACCAATTATGGACCAGACTAATCGATTAATGGAGGAAATGATCGCTGATTAATGGATTATGAAAAGTATTATTAGTTGCACAGTAGACCAAAATATTGATTGAATGGATTTTTTAAATGGTGCTAAGACATTACAGCTGTTAATGTGGACCATAATATCTCCAACTGAAAAGAACAGTTTATACATGTGGGGCTCCCGTCGTGATTGTTTTTAATATTTTAAATCTGTTGATTATCTTTCCTATTATTGACCCTTTGGACTTGGAGAAACTGAGATTATGACTGATTCATCAGGGGTTGGGTTTCATCGTCATAACTAATGTAATGTTAAATACAGAATAATTGATGTACTGTTTATTCAAAGTCCACCAAATGTTACCACTTGTCTCCACACAAACTCATTATGTTTCTGTATTTTTTGAGTTATTCGAGCAGCACTGAAAGCTGCTGTTCCGTTTCAGTGGTCCCTGCTCGGGCTTCACATCCACTTAATGTGGGGATGAGTCAAAGACAAACAGATAAATGAAACATTCATCCCCGTCAGCTTTAGCACACACTCAAACACACACTCAGTCTACCTTTGTGTGGTTGTAAATTCGGTCCAGCTGTAATCAGCCTCACACAGTGACAGATGTGATTACAGCCGATGTTTTCTCAGCTCAGACATTCGAACATCTCGGCAGGCGTCTGGTTATTTTCTGCATTTTCCTTCACGGCTTACGAACTGATGGTGATGATGTTTTTAATAGAGGTTATTAAATGACTTCAGAGACACGAGGCGGTTAATTATTTACATATTTTAAACAAAGTTTTAACATTACAAACACCGGAAGGAAGACGTTTATCAGTTTAGTGAGAAACTTGTAAAGACGTTCGATTCAGTCGAATTAACGAGATGTGTTTCAGTCCTGGTAAGGTGCTAACGAATCTGATGTTAAAATACAGAGTTTGTCTTGTCTCGCTGTCGAGTGTTCCTCAGGTGGATTATCTCTTCATGGTCGTGCCATTGACGACAGCATTACCTTCAGTATAGTGGAAACAAACACAGAGACAAAGATGTATTCAAATTCGATGTTTTTTGCCACAGGTTTGAATCTGTAATGGAGAGTCCCTGCAGAACTCAGACATGAACTGAATTCGTATTTACAGTATTTATCCTCCCAGGGTTTCTGTTTTTAATTCCCATAATCCCCCAAAAATGACGACCTGCGGGGTTGGAAACCTGTTTTTACTCTGAACAGATAAAAATAAGTCGTACTCTGACAGGTGTCTGAACGAGTCTTTATTAATGTGTTGGACTACTGTTTTAATTAGCCTAATTATCAAACTTAATGTTGTTGATAAGAGATAATACACTCAGGACTTAAGATGTCTTGCAATGTTATCACACAGTCCAATGCTTTTGCAACAGTGTAATGATTAATTCCATTAACCAAGCTGTTGTGGTCTGCAGATGTTTTTCAGTCCACCTAGGCCATGAGCTTTGGGGAGAATTACAATAGTGACTTCCAGACTCTGAAGACGTTTAAAGGCTTTACTTTTATGGGTCATAACAACCATCTCCATAAGTCTTAATTCAGTCTTTCTTCTGTTGTTTCGTCTGGCACGAGTTTCCCTCCATCGTTGACAAACAGGACAGGTAGGACAGGTAGACGGACGACTGGTACCTCACACCAGAGCTGTGTCATATATGAAGGGTGGAAAATAAAGCAGTGATTGAATAAAAGCCTCCTTACCTCCACACACCGATGGCTCCCGCCTGCCTCTCTCAACCCAATAAAGCTAATCTTCTGGGGATCACTCTAAGAAATTCTCTTTTTTGTTGTGAAAAGCCTGCTGCTGCTTTGTGCCTTTCTGTCGGGCTGCCCCACTTTCTCCGAGCTGGAAAAGGCCATTTGAACTGTGGGTGGACTAACTGCCACATACACACCGGAGCAGCTGACAGTTGTCCGGTGCAATATACCTCAGTCAATCCGCGAGCCGCTCTCCAAATATCAACAGTTTGACTGGACCGGATAAATAATGATCACAGGGAAATTCATTAAAATATGAAGTGACACTGGGGGAAGAGGAAAGAAATGCTCCTCAGGATCAACAAACAGAGGCTGCAGTGTTGGAGGAGGAATCCATACACTCCACTGGGTCAGTCTGCACGCCGCGGGCGGTCAGGTTTACCCAGAATGCATCTCAAAACAATTCTGCATGATGTGAAATACAAGAGCGCCCAGTGAGCTTAGAGAGAGTCTTTAATCAGCTTAAAGCTACAACACTGTGCTGAATATGGACAGCTGTACTCGAGTATTTGTTCTGATTACATTACTTCTGATCAAATAAATCAGTCTGCTTGATCAGCTCGTTCGCGTAGCGCTTTTCTTTTCTTAGCTTCCTCTGTCAGCGTCCCTCTTCCTCTCTTCTCCTCTGCCATATGTCCACAAGGTGCTGACTGCTGGGTCTGAAAACTTCTTCTCTTCTTCTTCCCTGTGGTTCAAACACTCCCCCTACAAAACTGAGCTAACATGAGCTAACAGCAGCTACAACCTGAGCTCACATAGCTAACAAACTGAAGCTAACATGAGCTAACAGCAGCTACAACCTGAGCTAACAGTAGCTAACAAATGAGCTAACAGGGAGCTTAACCAGACTGAGCTAACAGAGCTAACAGCAGCTAACCAAGACTAGCTGAGACAACATGAGCTAACAGCAAGCTAACAGACTGAGCTAACCACTGAGCTAACCGCAGCTAACAAACTGGCTAACAGAGCTAAAAGACTGAGCTAACATGAGCTAACAGCAGCTACACCATGAGCTAACAGCAGCTAACAGACTTGAGCTAACATGAGCTAACAAGCAGCTAACAAACTGAGCTAACATGAGCTAAACAGCAGCTAACAAAACTGGCTAACATGAGCTACACGCAGCAACAGACTGAGCTAACACCAGCTAACAAACTGAGCTAACATGAGCTAAACAGCAGCTAACAACTGAGCTAAATGAGCTAACAACGCTAACAGACTGAGCTAACAGTGCTAACAACTGAGACTAACAGCAGCTAACAGACTGAGCTAACTGAGCTAAACAGCAGCTACAGCTGTCAGCAGTTTACTTCACTGTCCATCATAAACTTGTAAACACAGGAGTTGAGGCGGAGCAGCCGGAGGACATCAGAGGGAAAACCAGAGAAAACATTTCCTCCATAAAATATGATCCCGTTTCACCGAATCAGTGGAAATAGTTGCTGCTGTGTGACTTAGTGCCGTAAAGCGTTACGTACTTCTCCAAAGTTAATAGTATGAGAACAGACGTACGAATGACAGAGACACAGATATTAAACTGTTATTTTTAAAGTTACACATTGTCTCCAACCAAAGAAAACGATCCATTGTCTGTGTTATTAATTAAAGTGGTTGATTTAATGGGTGTAAAAATATGTGAACACCTTCAGTTATTGCAGTGTTACACCTCCTTTCGGCAATTATCTTAAAACTGTTTCTGACGTCTGCTTTGGGGATTCCTGCCTCCAAAAGTCTCAAGTGTGACTTCATTATTGGTCCAGATACTCACGAGTACAGGTGACATGACATGTTTCACCTCCTTGTCACCAAAGTCAGCTACAGTCCTGGTTAAGACTAAAGGTCTGTTATTATCTGTCTCGTGACTTTTCTCATGACTCATGACAATCTGTCTGAATAATGGTCTTTGTCCGTCCATCTCGTCGTCACAACTGAACTTGAATTGAAAGTCATTGAGGATGACTCAGGCGTTGCCGTTAAAAAGCCCAGAGACTTCTTCTTTAAACAGATTATTCCTGTGTCCACAGTGAAAGTGAAACAGGGGGAAAAGCAGTGTTGGAAAAGACGTGTCCACGGCAATTAAATGAATCAACAGAGGGGCGACGGCAAGGGCGAGAGAGGGGGAATAGACTGAAAAGAGGAGAGGGAACACGAAACACCATTCTCCGCTGAGTGACACTTCAATTAGCCCGCTGTCCTCGGCCGCTCTAATAGTCAGGAGGGTGAACGATGTGGCGACAAGGCAGGTCGTTAAAACATCTTTAAAAGTCCTCAGGTTTAGTCAAGGCCAGTGATTAAAGATCTGTTCCCTGACAGGTTGCCAGACCTTGTTCCCATCTCCCCCAAGAAATAAAACAATTTAATTCTAATGACAAAGGCCAAGTTATTGCCACACATAACGACGAGGGGGGAAAAGAGAAGTCAGATACCTGAGCACGTGTTGGAAACCATATTTTAACCTGCCCTGGCCAACTCTTACTCAGCTCAGCACAGTTCAGCATTACCTGTCCCTCAGAAATCTAAAATATGATCCAGTTTCACCAAAATCAGTGGAATTATAGGTAAAGTCTTGGGACAACTTTTGGGAAAGCTCCTTATATAATCACGTGATGAAACTTTGAACATTGTTTTCACACGACACGCGTAATGTGGTAGTAGAAAGACTTTTGGGCAACTTGTATGGCAAAAGAATGTGGAAAGTCATGTCGACTCGGTCAGTGCTCGCTACCGACCTTTGGCGAACACCAGAAAACAGCCTCCGCTGGGCAGTGAGAGCGGGTCTCTCTGTTAACACACTATACTGCAGTTCACTGAGAAATTCACGAGGTTGGTTTCATTGACAAAACACAACTTCCTCTTTGATTTGATACCAAATATGTGACAATTGTAGCTTTTTAAGTCAAGTTTAGTTTGAAAAGTCAGGTCGACCTGGTCAGTCCTCCCTGCCGACTCTTCGATGAACACTCCCCCAGAGAACTATTACAATTACTGATTTACAATGATTGTGTAATTAAATTACAAGCAACCTACATTGATATAACAAACAGCAGTAGTGTTTTTAACAACTTATATCATAAAACATCTTCGTATTCATGTCGTAAAGTCATTGCGACCCGGTCAGTCCTCCCTGACGACTCTTCGGCGAACACTCCCCCAGAAAACAGCCTCCGTCTGGCAGTGAGAGCCGGCTGTAGCACTGTTTGTCTACTGTGATTATGTTCAAGCATACCCACATTGTTATAATAAACAGTAATGTAGGTAGTAGGTAGCATCATCAGATTTATGTTGCGAAGTCACCACGACCCGGTCAGTCCTCCCTGCCGACTCTTCGGCGAACACTCCCCCAGAAAACAGCCTCCGTCTGGGCAGAGAGAGCCGGGTGAGTCCCTCTGTTTACTGATGGTGATGATGTGATGATGAACTCACAATGTCTTTGTTTCTTTCCTCTCTGCACTGTGGGTCAGGATCTCCCTCACAACACAATCTGACAGCTTCCAGAAGATTGGAAACCAGGTGGGAATCCGCCAAAATGAAATGACTGTATGAAGGAAAATCTCTATAGTAAGTACAAAAACAGGCTGCTACACACAACTCAATCATTTCCTCAAGTACTGATCTAATCAATAGTGTTTCTTTGCAATCAAGTCATCAGTCAGCTCTCAGGTTTCTTACTCAGTTTACAGTCATAATTGACGTTTATTGTAATATTTCCGTAATCCTTCAATACGTGGGATCTGATGGGAATATCAGACTGCGGGAATGAACACTGCTCATTTGTGGGAGTGAGGACTACATCAAGATTTATGACCTTATAGTAATTATCATCGATGTTGTTCCATATTTATAGCCTGCCTCATTTGGTATGCGTACACATACTTGTTTAATACCTTGAAATGAAGCTGGGAAAAAAAAATAAATCAAATAAATTATGTTGTCAAGCTATTCAAGCTTCAAGCTGTTTGCATAAATTAATCAATCTGCAAACATATCAAAATGTGCATACATTTCTAGCCCTGGTGACCCCCCAGCAATCAATCAGAGGAGATCCGTAACCCTCCCACGCTGCATTCACTGACAGGTAAAACAAAGTGCTGATCTACACCGACCAAAGAAGAAACACGTGGCACCAGGATGCACTGGCCGAGGCAGCGTGATGCTTTGGGTGATCTTCTGCTGGGAAACGTTGGATCCTGCCATTCATGATGCTACCTGGACACATACCACCTACCTAAGCATTGTTGCAGACCATCTCTTCATGGAAACAGTATTCCCTGATGGCAGTGATTTGATCCCTGATTTGAGGAACACACTAACCAGTTCAAGGTGTCGACTCGGCCTTCAAACGCCCCAGATCTCAATCCAATCAAGCATCTCTGGTCCGATTCATGGAGGCCATACCGGTAACTTGGTGCCGGATTTCTCTCGTTCTCATTATATATTTCATAAGTTTGTTGTTCCTCTCTCATCTTCTTCTTTTTGAGGGTTGTCTGAACTAATCACAGCTTCAGGACCTAATGACTGATGAATGAATGAATGATGGTGTCTAATAACCAAAACCTTTTCACCTCCTCCTCCTGACTATCTTGAAGACCGCCTTTGTTTTTTGTTTTAAATATTATTTTTTTGGCCTTTTATGATAGGACAGCTGAAGATAGACAGGAAACAGAGAGGGGGAGTGACACGCAGTAAATTAGCCATCCGATGCAGGATTCGAACCAGGACCAGCGAGGACTATAGCCTCCACACATGGGGCGGCCGCTTAACCTACTACGCTACCGACCGCCCAAAGAAGACCGCCTTTGTGTCTCTTGTAGAGTATTTACTCTTTTTACTTTCAGTTAAATCAACCAGATTTTCCCACTGTCGCCATCAGTCATGTCATTAACTCTGTTTTCTCCTCCTATCTGTTTACAACCGCTATTTGATGTTTCTTTCTGATGTTTTTTAAAAAGAGGAAGTTGTACTTTGTGCCCGGCGCATACTGAGACAAAGACTGTGTTAAACATTTCTTTGAACACATTCCTCGTTGGCCTCGTGGGGCTCAACAGCGCCTCGATTTTTAAAATACCTCCTGATCAATCAAAGACTGAGATTCAGTCTCTCACCAGCTGACTTCTGTAACCTTTACACTGTAGAAAAAAAACAAATGACTGTACTGATTACATTAAACAGACTGCAGCAGGAAGGGGCCACGGGTTAGATGTATAGAAAGAAGAGAGACAGGTTAATAGAGGCTCATAAATTGGTTGGAGGAAAGTGTAATTGGTTATTGGAGGAAAAAGCAGCTGAAAATTGGAGGCAGATTATTTGCTGGGTATTACTCTGCATGCACTGTGATCACTGGTAATGGGTCAGTTGATTGGACAGAGCCCTCTTCCACAAATTAGATTAAATAACTACTGTAAATATTTCTGTAAATTTTCCCTTTCATGGTTTCAGCCTCCTCCCTGACTTCATTGAAAGATGCTGGTAAATGAGGTTTTCTTTGTTTTTTATGATTTTATACATAACACATATGAACTTATGGTAAAAAAAAACAGTGTAAACAAACCAACAGCTGTGCCTTGTCTTGCCTTATTAAGTTGTTGTTCAGAAGTAGAGTTGGCATACAGTAAATATTGGACGACTGCAGTGATTTATATTATGGCAAGCACTGCTCAACTAAGTGTGACCTGTTGGTACCTAGTGCACAAGACCCAGAACACACTGGAACCAAAGACTGCTGCACACAAATATTTAAATTTAATTTAATTTAATATTTCAGCATTTTATTTACACTGAAATACTGGTGTCTATTCCACCAGGAGGAGTGAATTATAATAAGTAATACATAAATTAAATCAACCATGAAGCAAATAAACAACATGGGACTAGACTGCACGGTCAGGAAGGGTGGAGTTGTGCACAGAAAGAGGATATTGTCACAAAACAGGTATTAAAGTACGACCGAACTGTGCTACAACACTTAGTTTACAGCAACCTAAAGGTGGCTCAAACTGCACAATAAAGCAATAATGCAAAAAGGCTGCACTATCACTAATTCCCCCTTTAGTATAACAGAAAACAAGAATAATAGAAAAAGGCCCACTCAAGCATTTATATAAAGAAAGAAAGAAAACTTTAAGACATGTGCAGTGTAAAGTCAATGATGCACCTTAATAAACTGGAACACAAGCCTTTCTCCCAGTTGGAGAAGGTGATTGGATGTTATCTACATGGAGGCGGTGTGATGGTGTGGTGGTGCTTTGCTGGTGACACCGTTGGTGATTTATTCAAAATTCAAGGCACCTTTAACCAACACGGCTACCACAGCATTCTGCAGAGACATGCCATCCATCTAGTTTGAGCTCACTGGAACCTGTAAGGGATATCTGACCTTCACAATCACCCAACCTGAACCCAGGTAAGATGTTTTGGGATTAAAAAATGTGTTTATTCATAGTTTTTTACAATGCAGAGTTGGCCAGGTGACGATGCATAAATCAGAGAATCCACCCACAAACCACAAAGGAGACAAAATCCAAGAAAAGCCAAATGTGTGGAATGAATGTGGGAATAATGTGGAGGCTCACCAGAGGATTCTCGTGGTGTTGTGTCTTTTTCTTCTTTTCTTGCTGCCCTTCATTAATTGGCTGCAGTTTTGCATCTTTGAGAAACATGTAGGCCGAGCTGGTGGATGATTTTCCTCCCGTTGCTGGGTTTTTATGGCACGGTTTCTTGGCGACCGACTCTTTGGTCAGTCAAACTTGTGCAGTCAACATCCTCTGCAATTATTCAGTCTGTTTCCAGAACGTACTGAGACACAGCATGTCTGCATCGACAAACAAACACCAGCATCAGCTTGTCTGAGATCACAGTTATATTAATTTCTATGCTGGTACAAGTTTTATTTGTTCGTTTGCACAGTAACACTTCTGTTGAGTCATTGCCTTCAGATTATTGATTGAAACTAATTCAGCACTCACCATACATTGTTTTCTAGTGTAGGTATATATTTGTTCGTGCTTCAGTAAATAAACTGAATTATTTGTTGTGCTGCGAGCTGCTGAACAGCCCGTCATTCGTCCGTTGTGAGGGTCAGATCTGTGTTAGTCTTTCTGCTTTTGCTTGTCACTATTTCGTCCTCACCTGCATTATCAGTAGTTCACTTGCCTGGCAGATGTTCAAGGCATCTTCTTTTTATCCTCCACATCAAAAACGATCTGGGGTACCGGATCATGGAGTCAGAAAGTCGTCCAAAGATTAGTTTGTACAATGTCCAGTCGTCTTTATTTTCTTCCGTTAGCTCTAATTATGTCTGTTTAGCTTTGTTTCCAGTCCCATGGCCGTGACGTACAGTTGAAACTGAAACCTGAAGGTTTCTTCAAGTCGCTGTACATCTACCTTATAACCCCGCCCAGCTTCTACAGGTGAAATCTTATTCCTTCGAGTCTATTAACAAGCCAACGCTGACACCTTGTGGTCGAAAGTATCATTTAATCGCCACACTCGTGATTATCCTTCGATAAGGATCCTTCCACTTCTCCTGGTAAGGTGTTGGATGAAGTCATGTTCGTCCACACCAAAATGGGATGGAGATGGATCAGTCAGTATTAAGAATGGACGCCGCATCTGTGGTTTTTGTGATTGATGTTGGAGACACATTCAAAAGTAAGTGGACTGCACGAAGGTTTTGGGGGTAACCATTCATAAAAACTCCTCGTGTAGCAATTTAGGGTTTAGTATGTAGCTGGGGATTGAACCACTGATTACCCGATTAGTAGATGACCCACAGCCACCTTGGATTGGGTTGGAGTTCTGGTCTGACGGCCTTGAAATAATGACGGACTGTCATTCCTCTTTACTTTGCTGAGCGCTTCTTGTCTTAATATAGATCACTACAGTAGTTCTCAACATGAACTCTGAACAAGAACTGAAGGATGTAGTCTCCGTGACGTTACTCACAGGTTTCTAAAGAGTTGTTGTGAAGCTCATGGTGTTGGCTGTCCAGCCTCTTCTGCCTCCCGGCTAATCTAAATATCAGCAAAGTCGTGGATCATCAGTGGACCTGAGGTGGAGGTTATGTCTTGAGCTGTCCAAAATATCCCAGAGGACTTGTTTGTATGTTTTAAAACAATAATTTAATGTTTCTTTTGAATATTTGGGTGTGCCTGAGGTGAATGAAGAGCTGACTCTCTCCGTCTCATGAATAGAAACATAAGTTTCACTGTGAATAAAAATTAAACATGCAGATTAATTTGTTTATGCTCTGAAGCTCAGACCTCTGTTCTTTCTCTTTGTGCTCGACTCCAACATACAGCAATTTACACATTAACACCTGAAGTGTTAAATATTCATCTTCAAACACATGCATGATGGATAACGATGATTTATCCTTTAATTGTACAGTTTTAACACTTAAACAACGTCAACACACGCACTGTTACATTTGAACTGAGCTGAATGCATGAATATTTTAGATGTGTTGCTTTAGTTTAATTATGTCTTCATCAAAGGACTGTGTGCACCTCCATTATCTCCTCCTTTCTTCTTGCTGAACAACATAAATCACCTCAGTAGTGTAACATAATTCCCCGTTGGTCTCAGAGGCTGTGCTTGAACCTGGTCCGGCTCCTGGGCCCGGTTCTGTTTGTCTGGTTTGCTTGTCTCCCATCTCCTCTTTGCACCTCCACACGTTTCAAAAATGTTCTCTTAGCGGGGTTTGAACCCACAACTTCTGGATCTAAAAGGGTTCAATGGGAACATCTTAACCCACTGGACCACTGAAGACTCAGAAAGAAACAAGAAGAAGCAGTGAGCAGTGGACCATGTGGTCCAAAAGGACATGGAGACAAACAAAGTGAAGAACAGAGATGTTCTTCAGCAGCTCCATCAGGACTGATGGAGGAGAATCTTTAGCATGATTCCTCCCCTCAATCTGATCCTGGTTCTTCTTCTTCATCAGTACTGAAGATGGTCCAGTGGGGAAGGACGCCGACCACCAACGAACCTCATCGAACCTCGGCTACCTGAGGTGTGTGTATGTGTGAGAGAGAGAGTTCAAAGAAGTGACCGGTGGAGGTGGTTTTCTTGTTGGGTTTGCTTGTCTCATGTTCTTGCTTGTCTTCCATCTCCTCCTTGTTCAAAAATGTTCTCTTAGCGGGGTTTGAACCCACAACTTCTGGATCTAAAAGGGTTCAAGGGGAACATCTTAACCCACTGGACCACTGAAGATTCAGAAGGAAGCAAGAAGAAGCAGTGAGCAGTGGACCATGTGGTCCAAAAGGACATGGAGACGTGGTTTTCCTTCTACATGATGAGACAAACATAGTGAAGAACAGAGATGTTCTTCAGCAGCTCCATCAGGACTGATGGAGGAGAATCTTCAGCATGATTCCTCCCCTCAATCTGATCCTGGTTCTTCTTTTTCATCAGTACTGAAGATGGTCCAGTGGGGAAGGACGCCGACCGCCAACGTGGAGACGTGGGATCGAACCTCGGCTCCGGCAACCTGAGGTACGTGAAACTGTGTGTGTGTGTGTGTCTAAAAACAAAAACTCAAAACTCAAAAACTCAAACAAAACCGTCAAACTTGCGTTGCGTGCATTTCTCGTCGTGAATTTCCGCCGAATTTCTCCGATTTCAACTTCATCGCCACCTTCAACATCGTTGCGCTTGCGTGCATTTCAACTTCAACACAGAGGAGCATCACGTGAATGAAGAACAGGTAAGCCAAGGTAAGTGGAGTTAATTATTTTTGATGAATTTTGACGAAAGAATTGGAAAAAAAGAGCAAAATATATTTGGATGTTTGTTTCTTCTTTAACATCATTCATCGTCTTCGTCACTGTGATGCCGAACACAGAAACCAGGCTGGCAGTCGACCATCGAGGTGGTTTTCTTGCCAGGTATGGCTCCTGGAGTCAGTTCAGTAAGCGACACAGCTGACCGAGAGTTCACTAATTATGTATCAAATCTGATCCAGTTTCACTAAAATAACCGAATAGAGTTATGAAGTTTGTGCTTTCAAACTTTAAAGCTTAACGATCTGGAGGTCAGCGTCAAGGCTGCCCTTAGTGTTTACACAGAACACGCTTCGTTTAAATACACGTAAATTATGTTTATTTCACGGTCACCGTCTCTCGTTATGAACATCGAACTTTCAAGGCTTCAGGGTTTCATCAGCCTCTTTGTTTGACTTGAAAGCAATTAAAGGATCTTTTATTCATTATTATTATGGCACCTTTGCTCTTTATATATATATATATATATAATATCTAACTATCTATATTCCTCCTGTCTGCCTGTATTTGTGTTTGTTTGGTCTCTCTTCTCTCTACACACCTGCCGATCATCACCAATCAGCACACCTGTCTGCTATCCAACAGTCAGCACCGTCTTCAGGTGCTGTGGACAACCTGCCGGTCCTCTCTGGATCACAGGACGTCCACGCAGAGTGTTTCCTGCTGCAGTATGAAGGTTAATTTCACCTCCGTCCATCCGTCCGTCTGTTTCCTCCATCTCGGGATTATCCGCCTGCCTGTCTCACTGTCCACCAAGCCCGTCAGCCAGCTCTCGTTCCTGGGATTCCCTCTGCCAAGCCTCCACCTGGGTTTCCTCCACCTCACCTCAGCCGGCTACACCTCTCCATGCCTGCCGGTATTCTGAATAAAACACCTGTTTCCACCTCACCTGTCATCTGTATGTATTTGGGTTCAGTTAAACTACACTGTGTGTTGTGTAGTAGCTGTATATTTGTCTTATAACTAACCTGTCCTGTTTTTTTTAGAGCAATCTGATGCTGCTCAGGTGTTTCTGGACCCCTCAGGTGAGTTTCTGGTCTTTTCTTTTTCATAGAGCATTTTCGAAAGACGTTCAGACATTTAAACTTTCACATTTTAAAGCATACATTGACAATTCTTTGACAAATAAAGATCCCAATATACCCTTAAAGACATGAAGTGTTGGTTCACAGGTGTAAATACTTACTTAACGTTATGTGACAGAAATAACGTCCGCAGTATTTACCGGTCACGCAAAGCTGAAATCTTAAATTTATTCCTCCGCGATGTCGGGTCGCTTTTTGGTTTACAAGCAGTTGTTGTGATCCGAAATCCCTCAAGCAGTATAGTGAACCCAAAGTATCCTGCAATGCATCGTGAAAAGTACCGTACATCGATGGTCACTGATGATCAATCATGATATATCATCATAACCGGAGAGAGCGGCGTGAAGATCTGTCGTAAAAATGTGAGTCTATTTTCTATGTGTTTCGTTTATGTTAACAAACGGCACTAAAACTGTTGTAATTATCTATTTCGTTTTAAACCAAATCCCTGCTCAACTCGAGGATTAACCGTTCATAATTAGTATCTCTCCCTCCGGGAAATACATGACACTGGTTACTGATGGATTTTTAAATCTTAATTATATTTCAGCCAATCAAATCCACCGTCAGACTGTTAAAATACAGAACGATGTACAAAAGAAGGACCAACAAAACAGACAAATTAATGTGTGGAAAAAACCTGGACGTAGTCTCCGTGACGTCCCCGCGGACTGTCTAAAACCTGGACGTAGTCTCCGTGACGTCCCCGCAGACTGTCTAAAACCTGGACGTAGTCTCCGTGACGTCCCCGCAGACTGTCTAAAACCTGGACGTAGTCTCCGTGACGTCCCCGCAGACTGTCTAAAACCTGGACGTAGTCTCCGTGACGTCCCCGCAGACTGTCTAAAACCTGGACGTAGTCTCCGTGACGTCCCCGCAGACTGTCTAAAACCTGGACGTAGTCTCCGTGACGTCCCCGCAGACTGTCTAAAACCTGGACGTAGTCTCCGTGACGTCCCCGCAGACTGTCTAAAACCTGGACGTAGTCTCCGTGACGTCCCCGCAGACTGTCTAAAACCTGGACGTAGTCTCCGTGACGTCCCCGCAGACTGTCTAAAACCTGGACGTAGTCTCCGTGACGTCCCCGCAGACTGTCTAAAACCTGGACGTAGTCTCCGTGACGTCCCCGCAGACTGTCTAAAACCTGGACGTAGTCTCCGTGACGTCCCCGCAGACTGTCTAAAACCTGGACGTAGTCTCCGTGACGTCCCCGCAGACTGTCTAAAACCTGGACGTAGTCTCCGTGACGTCCCCGCAGACTGTCTAAAACCTGGACGTAGTCTCCGTGACGTCCCCGCAGACTGTCTAAAACCTGGACGTAGTCTCCGTGACGTCCCCGCAGACTGTCTAAAACCTGGACGTAGTCTCCGTGACGTCCCCGCAGACTGTCTAAAACCTGGACGTAGTCTCCGCGACGTCCCCGCAGACTGTCTAAAACCTGGACGTGGTCTCCGCGACGTCCCCGCAGACTGTCTAAAACCTGGACGTGGTCTCCGTGACGTCCCTGCAGACTGTCTAAAACAAGTGTCAGCATGTTTTAAAAACATTTGATGAGGTGATGAACATTTCTTTTGAATGTTTGGGTGTGCCTGAGGTGAATGAAGAGCTGACTCTCTCCGGCTCATGAATAGAAACATAAGTTTCACTGTGAATAAAAATAAAACATGCAGATTAATTTGTTTATGCTCTGAAGCTCAGACCTCTGTTCTTTCTCTTTGTGCTCGACTCCAACATACAGCAATTTACACATTAACACCTGAAGTGTTAAATATTCATCTTCAAACACATGCATGATGGATGACGATGATTTATCCTTTAATTGTACAGTTTTAACACCGTCAACACACGTACTGTTACATTTGAACTGAGCTGAATGCATGAATATTTTAGACGTGTTGCTTTAGTTTAATTATGTCTTCATCAAAGGACTGTGTGCACCTCCATTAAACCAGAACTGTCCTTTGTACCGGGCTGTGAACATGTTTGGACCGCCGGGAAGACGACAACGTTTCAGACCCGAGGCCCAGAATACTCATTTATTAACAGAGCTAACAGAGCTAACAGAGCTAACGGAGCTAACAGAGCTAACAGAGCTAACGGAGCTAACGGAACAAAAAGAGCTAACAGAGCTAACAGAGCTAACAGAGCTAACGGAGCTAATGGAACAAAAAGAGCTAACAGAGCTAACAGAGCTAACAGAGCTAACGGAGCTAACGGAACAAAAAGAGCTAACAGAGCTAACAGAGCTAACGGAGCTAACGGAACAAAAAGAGCTAACGGAACTAAAAGAGCTAACGGAGCTAACGGAGCTAACGGATCTAAAAGAGCTAACAGAACTAAAAGAGCTAACAGAGCTAACGGAACTAAAAGAGCTAACAGAGCTAACGGAGCTAACAGCCAATGAACGAACAGAGTTAACTGACATTTGGACATGGGGTCTTATGGAGACTGACTCGGTTCTGGAGCCAGCCTCAGGTGGACGTTTGAGGAACTGCAGTTGTTAACTTCACTTCATTTAAAACATGAAGAACACGTT